>NC_038246.2:17151578-17152859 GCF_000004515.6 Glycine max | reverse complement strand
TTAACATCAGTTTTCTAGAAGAAACCGATGTTAACTTATCATACATTAACATCGGTTTTCAAGGATTTATTTTGGGTTTTATTTTTATTCGTAGTTCAAATACTTTATATTTAATATTTATGAAGGTGACACAATAAACAAAAAACATGCCACCACAATAAGAATCATAAGTGACATGCTGGGACAAGTGTCAAAAAAGAAAAAGAAAAACATTTAAAATGTTCAAACAGTATAGAATTGCTGAAATATATATTTCATATTAAGATTTTTAAGGTAGATGGTTGTGATTGCAAGTAAAGGACCACTTTCTTGTAGTGTCACTACAAAAACATTTGATTAATTTTGAAAATCTCTCACAATAGATTCGCTACGTACATATAAGCACTAAAAGGAGTTATCAAGTATGATGTAGAAAAAAGGAAAAAAAGGGATTAAATTAGCTCTAATGGTATTAAATATATTATATTAATAGTATTAATTATTGTAATCAGTTTTTCAAATGTAGTTTTCTTTTAATGGTTTATTAAATGATATATTTTATATTATTAAATTCATATAATTAAATTCTTATTAATTTCACATTAACCACTTTTTTATATAAAATAAGTAAATAAAAAAGTATGTAAAATAATTATAATTAGAGATTGAATATAGCTATTGATATAAGTGGATCTCATTCATAATCTTCAATTGTGATGGGTGTACATCCACCACTCAAGTATTTCATGAAAACAAATATTGTCTCATACAAACAATATTATACACAATATAGGGTATATATTGAATTGGATTGTATCAATCACAAGTACATCTTTAATATCATTTCATAGCAAGGTTAGAAAAATAGAATCACAGTTAAATTAACATCATCACCAATGTGATTAGAATGATAAAAAAACCTAACAAATAAAACCCAAGACATCACATGATAATTAGAAAAATACAATAACAATAAATAATAGAAATATTAAAAATTAGATATACATAAATTCATATTATATACACAGAAAAATATGTACAAAGAACATTTTAGTTGATCAAGAAAATATCATAATTTTTGCCTTAATTGGAACCTATCCAAATCCAAGTGTGATTGAAAAATCACAATGCTGCAAAAGAATAAATTATTCTGCATTATGAAACATTGTCAATGATCTGGCACAAACATGCATCACGGTCATCAATTAACAATGTTAGTTGTCAACAATGAAAGCTTGAAACAAAAAAAAAATCATTAGCTTGCTGTTAATTTAATTAAGTAGTTTAAATGCTTATGGTAAG
>NC_038246.2:17150608-17151056 GCF_000004515.6 Glycine max | reverse complement strand
CCTACCATAGCGAAGGGAACCATGAAATGTTTTTTCCCAGCTTCGGGTGCATGAATATAAAAGATAAAAGCTTTGATGACCTGAAACTCACTCAAAGGAGGATCTCATACAGCTTGAAGTAAGATAACCGGCCCCCAAGCAAAATATGAGCAAACATAAGGATCATTGCTTGCTACTATGAGACAAAAATATTATGAAAGCAGGCTTGATTGTGGCAACTTAAGATCGCCCAAACCACAAAGATAAAACTAGCAAGAACAACATCTTTAGCTTGCGGGCGAACAACTAATTTGCCAACAACCAAGATAAGATCCATAGGAGAAGCAAGATTAAAACCATGACCAGTTAAGTTATAGATGATAACCAAGACCAAATGTAATCTCCAACCCAACTTCTTCTAAAAGAGAGCCTCCTTTGTGCAAAGCAAGAATGGCCAAAATTCTTTGTA
>NC_038246.2:17148297-17150508 GCF_000004515.6 Glycine max | reverse complement strand
TAGTCATAAGACATGTAAGATGAAGAGAGAGAAAGTATGAATCGTAATAGGAGTCGCACAAAAAAGGTACCTTGAAAGAAAAGGTGACATTTGACAGCAACAAAGAAAAACAGTATCATGAATAGCTCTGTGGAATATGTGAGAATGTTTGGATTAAGATTTGGATAACATGTAGGGATTCCCTAGTTCTTTTATAGTGAATTCAGCTAGATTTCTATGGAACCCACAATACCTTTTAGAGGTATCATTAGGGGGCATTGTTTATCCATCAAAATCAATTAATTACCTACCAAAGATTGTTTCTCTATACAAATCAATATCCATGTTAGTGTTTGAGCATTCACCTAGATTAAGGATTCTCTTGTGAATTGCATCACTTGCTCCAATGACAGTAGAATTCAAATCAACAAATATTTTTTTATTTGAATTCTACTGTCAAAACATTTTTACATGAACTTTTCATGCTACCATGTTTCATATTTTCACAAAGAAATGAGTAAGCAAAACATTTCCTACCTTTGTTTTTCCCTTTAACCTAACTAGTATCCCATTGTGCATAGCATTATTGTAACAGGTAGATTTACTCATTTTAAAATGAATGGTTGAATATTTTTTTCACTTTATTGAGTGTTCCCTGGACATTCCAACATCTTTAATCATGTAATTTTGAAATTTATGCTATTCTTTGCATCGTAAATTTAATTTTTCTACTCTTCCTTCACATCCTCTTGCCAAAAAAATATATGGAACACTTTTTCTTGAACATATACATATTCATGATTTCCATTATGCATAAGAATCATATCAAGAGAGGAAAGATGACATAAAATAATTAAGTAAATCAACATATTATATCTAAGAACCATATTTAAAATATGCTAGTTAAACATCATAATTATATATTAGAGGCTAAGGACTAACTCACCTCCAATGTCCAAGTTTTGGGTATTCTCGTTCTCACTCATTTTCAGATTGATGCTCTTGAAAACCCTGTATCAAATCCAACCAAGAATTACAAAATCAAGAATAGATTACTTGGACAGATAGAGATATGGTCAACAAGCAAAAAAGAAAATCTGAGAATTTGAATCAAGGAAAACATAATTTCAAAATTCTATCTAGATTCACCTCTTGACCGTCCTACCTTGCTTAAGTGTTGAGATAGAACCTTTAGCAAAAATTTAGAAAGCGTGATTCTCCACCGACAAACACTTGTAACCTTCAACATAAATATATATGACTATAATGGTTTATTTCAATCAGATACATTTTGCTCTAAGGACTTTTCCACCATTAATGTATTATTTAATTTAATACAAAACACAATTAATGTATAAAATTTAATGATATATTTTAATTAATAAATTCATATAATTAATTTTAATTAATTTCACATTAATGTTGGGACATGTGTCAAAAAAGAAAAAGAAAATCATTTAAAAGATTCAAGCCCCCTTTTGTTGTATTACCACCAAAACATTTGATTATTTTTCAAAATCTCTCTGAATAGACTCACTACGTTCATATAAGAAGTAAATGAAATTATCAAGAATGATGTACAAAAAAGGGAAAGAGAGATTAAATTAGCTATGATAGTATTCAATATATTTTATTACCAGTATCAAATATTATACTCTTAATTTCTAAATGTAAGTTTCTTTTATATATGGTTGATATTTTAAAACTAATTTTCTTAAAAACTTAATTATATAACAAAATTGTGTCATACCATACATTTTATCATACTAATACTTTTTCAAATAAATTTTTCATATATATATATATATATGTGTGTGTGTGTGTGTGTGTGTGTGTGTGTGTGTGTGTGTGTGTGTGTGTGTGTGTGTGTAATTTATTTAAAATTTTAATCAAACAACAAATTGGCTTTATACCATAGATTTTATTATAGTAATACCTTTCATCAAATCTAATTTCTTAAATATTTGTGTGACTTTTACTTTTTCAGAATAACATATTTACTAATGTTTCTAAAATTTCGATAAAATAATAACCAAGACAAGTATTATATTAATGACATTATAAACTATTCTAAAAAAATCATTTAACACTATATGAGTATTTTATTACAAATCTAAATTATGTTCATTACTAGTATAAAGAACTCATCATCATGAGCAACAACACATAAATGGGTCATCAATAGGTAGGGTAGGAAAAGTTTAATAGTAAACATCCTCATACTCCTCATAC
>NC_038246.2:17146070-17147124 GCF_000004515.6 Glycine max | reverse complement strand
ATGATGAAATAGTTTTTGTATCTTGCTAACACCCCTATCATCAATCAAAGTAGAGGATGTCAACCTTGTTCATACCTTGTCCATGGTGGTGCTAGAGGTGGCATTATCATCAGTCATGATTTATGGTTTTTAACTTGCGATGGACAATAGCCCCAGGAACTACAGAAGGTAGTGTTTTGTTTTTCGGATCAAACAATACAACAAACAAAGGGCTTTAATGGAAAAGTGTGCAAAGGGTATTTTAATGATCTTGACAAGGAAAAATGAGAAGTTAGGGATGAAGAAGGGTTGAAAGAGAAGGTGGTTTTGGAGATGAAGAGGGATTGAGAGAAAAACATCAACGATTTTGTTAGGATTTTTATTTTTATTTGTAGTTTTGGATACTTTATATTTAACATCAAGTATTTCATGAAGGCAAATATTGTCTAATAAATATAATCTTATATACAATATAGGGTATATATTGAATTGGTGTTATCAATCACATGTGCATCTTGACTATTGTTTAAGAGAAAGGTCAGAAAAAAAATAACACAGTTGAATCAACATCATTATCAATGTGATTAGAATGATAAAAAACCTAACAAATGAAATCCAAGACATCACATGATAATTAGAAAAATACAATAACAATAAAGAATAGAAATATTAAAAATTAGATATACATAAATTAATATTATGTACAGAGAAAAAATGTCCAAACAACAACATTTTTGTTGATCCTGAAAATATCGTAATTTGTGCCTAAATCGAGACCAATCTAGATCTAATTGTGATTTAAAAATCACAATTCTTATGAAGAATAAATTATTCTGCATTGTGAAACATATTTAATGATCTAGCATGAAAATACATTGCAACCATAAATAAATATTGTTAGCTATCAACAATAAAAGCTCAAAACAAAAAAAAATCTGTCATGCTGCTCTTAGTTTAAGCAATTTAAATGTTTCTAGTAATTAAGTTGATAGCAAAAGATTAGTTCCCAATTCATTATTTTTTTTTTATCAAATCAACACAGTAACTTGTGTTGCATTCTTTAGCAAGTGAAGAG
>NC_038246.2:17142944-17144948 GCF_000004515.6 Glycine max | reverse complement strand
GGTTCATTTCTACTATTATGATTTTCTCGAGTGATTTTTCCTTCGCTGTTATATTATTTAATTTAATACAAAAATATAATTGAGGTACAAATTTTAAGGATTTATTAAGTGATGTGTTTTAATTAATTAAATTCACATTAAATGTTTTTTATAAAATAAATAAATAAATAAAGTATGGATAATAATTATAATTAGAAATTGAATATAGCAAATGAGTTCGACTCATATCATTCATAAGCTTGCATTGTGTTGGAGTGTACATCCACCTTTTAAGTATTTGACGAAGAGAAATATTTTCAAATAATTGATTCCCAGCTTTCTAAAGATGTGGAAAAAAGTATTAAAAAAAACCAAAAAACATTGTTTAGATTTTTTAACGTGTACATTATTTTATATATCATTTGTTTAAAAATTTTTATACTTGTATTATTTGGGTCATTTTTTTTGTATTAAATAGGTAAAAAATTCTACTCATGTAAAACACAAACTTTTGTAAGTTTTGTTATTTGAAATAAAAAAATTTATTGGGTCCCATATCTCATTTAATGTTTGTCTCTTGATATTGTAGTTTAAAAAAAAAATCATCGGTTTTTGGATAATTACTTGACAGTTTGTTGTTTTGCTTGCTGGATTTCGTTTGCATGGCTCACATTTTTGTGATTTTGGATTTCGAGTTTGAAATTTGGGTTTTCTTTGCCACGATCTCAGTTATTTTTTATTTCATTTTGATTTGATCATTTTTTCCTTTTCCGTTTAGGTAATCATGATTGTGTAATAAAGCACGCACATAAGATGGTCATGGTTTGTGAAGCATAATTACGACGCTCATTATTTCAGATTTGTTATATCAATTTTTTGTTCCTCTTTTCTATTTGACTCTCATTCTTGTGTATAAATCACATGAACTTGTTGGAATTAGGATTTAATGCTTGAATCTGAAATCACCTTTGTTGTCCATTATTGCTTGATGAAATGTCAATTTGATGTGTGCCTATTCGATGATGTCAATAGAAAATCTCTTCTAATGAATTTAAGAACAAATAATTGCACTAAAGAATTTTTAGAGAGAGAGTGTGTATGTAAGAGAAATAGAGAAAGTTATGGATGGCTTTGAAATTGAGCTTTGGAAAGTTTTGATATTATGTAAGCATTGATCATTTATAAATCAAAATGTTAATCTTGGAAAAGCATGAGTACATGGCATATGATTGTGGTTTGATCTGACAAGTACCTTCTTGTTGTATGAAGTGCATAAAAAATGAGTCCTAATTGGTTTCATTTGATTAGACTGCTGGCAATACAGGTTAACTTTCTATTGCCCCATGAAAAAAGGAGACATTTAACTGTATATCATTTTGTTGTTGTTTACTTTATCAAATTACTTTTTATCATGCACAAGTGTGCATGCACATGCTGCTCTCAAAACCTATTTGTGATTGAACTTTTGATTTATCATTGTGATAGTCTAGCAGGCCAGTCAGGCTGAATTCCAGGTAGCATTGTAGATTCATAAAGAAGTTGAGCCAATGTTCATTGGGTAGATACTGATGAATGAGAAGAGCTACACCACTACAAATAACATATCCAATGGGTAGATACTGATGGTCATGCATTTGACAAAAAGGAAAAAACATAACGAAAAAGAATTCTAAAATAAAAATAATGGCAAAAGATATCACTAGAAGTCTAGAACTACATAGAAAAAAAAATCATGAAAACAGAAATATAGCACCAACTAAACTGTACAAGGGCAGAGTAGAGAGTTCTCCGTTATTAATTTTGAAGATCCTTTAAAGATTATTTCTTTCTTCTTAATGTTTGAATCCCTATCCAAACAGTTCTGCAAATGGGGCTAAGACATGCATCTATGTTATTAAAATAATTCCTACACACAAGTAGATAAAGCAAAGTTTGCCACTTCAAAATGACACCCATTTAAAGAGGGAAAAGTTTCAATGAAAAAATAAAGGGACCAACACTACTAGAAAATATGATTGACGACGC
>NC_038246.2:17126879-17142679 GCF_000004515.6 Glycine max | reverse complement strand
CCAAAAACCTAGCGCCCTCACTATTGCCTGAACTATTTCATCCCGCCGTGAACTCCGTCCCGCTACCACTCTGACGTTTTGTTTCCCGCCGTGAAGTACTTGAAGCCGAAGTGGACCTGCTGCTCCCACCACCGCCACGTAGCCGAAGTCGTGCCTTTTTGAGTGTCGTTGCCACCTTCTGAGTGTTCCTGAAGGTACGGATGTCGAAGTTTTTGAGTTCTGTTTTGGTAATGGTGCAATATGTTATAGTATTAAGGGTTTTTGAGTTGTTCTTTGGTAATGCTTGAATATGTGATTATCGACTTGTTCACTTGCCCTGACAATGTCATCGTTCAATATGCAAAAAGGATTTGAAGCAAAATAAGTGAAAATCGTGCCCTTTTGTGTTTAATTGTTAGTATTTGAATTGTTTGTGGTTGTACCTTTACATAAACTAAAAACCCTCTTTCCTAATTGGTATCCCATTTGATTTCCAAACATGCTCTAAGACGCTGATATTGAGAAAGTGATTTCCGAACATGCCGCAATCCCTTTCCACTCATTGTTCATGTTACTATACTAGTGTTGTTCACACTCATCGTGGGGAAACTCTGCTCGAGGAAAATGTATTGTTATAACCATCCTTTGAAAAAAAATAAATTGTGTGAAACAAGTTACTATAGTATACATCTATCAACTGCAAGTTGCTATTTGGAACTAAGTACGAAAAGGTCACTCATAGAAACTAAGTACAAAAAGGTGTGTATCTTCTGAATCTGAAATACAGTTTTGCATCTGTTTCTATTGGTTCCAGGCTGTTATTATATGGGCTCTCTTCAGACTTTTTCGTATTGTCATATTTCATACCTGTGTTTAGTTCAAATTGTCAACTCATAGAAATAATGTTATTTTGTTCTTCAATGCCTGCATTATATTAAAATTATGGTATGCAATTCCTAATAATAAAACCAATCTTCATATATTTTTAATTTTAAATAGATATTGTATTTTTATGATAGATGTGTCAACATAGATCCAGAATTCTGGATGTTGATTCTGTCATTGTTAACTGTGGCTTGTTAGCTATTGGAAATTTGGTTTTGTACTCATTTTATTATATTCCAATAAGATTGTCTTAGTGAATGATAACTTTAATCTAGACCAAAAAAACTATTGGAAATATGTAATAGGGAAACAAAGCCAAAGAGAATGGGCAACGACATCTTATATCAGTGCATGCGATTTGCCTCTGTGTCCAACTTGAAAAATTGTGAAGAGTGTAAAATTTATTATCTCCTTAATTAGGACAGCATAGCATCACCTTCTTATATAGCTAAAAGATGCAATAGTTTGTTACACCTTACAAGACAATAGAATAAACACTAGAAATTAATTTGTTACACCTTACAAGACAATAGAATAAACACTAGAAATTAGTTACCTGCTATTTGCAGGTTGATTTAAAAGAAATGCAACCTCTTTAGCACTATGAACATCCACTACTGTGAGATCAGAAACTTGTGTATTTCCATTTGCGTCATGTTTGATTGTATGTTGTTTTCCAGGAGTACCATTTTCCATGCGTGTTGTTGTAGATATCAGATCACGGATCGTTTCATTGTATATTTCCAACATTTGACACCTGTAAATTTTGCAAGGAAAACCTTATCAGCAATTCTGTGTCATATTTAAAATTTTATACACGTTGCAATGGTGAAAAATTAAGAAGAAAAATACTCTGTTGCCTACATTTCATATTTCCAGCCTTGAGGTTGTTGAGACTGCTTTGTTTGAAATATTTGCTCTAATGAACGAGGTATCAAGCCCTTCTCCTCTGGATGTCCAGGCCTTCCCATCATTGTATAGGTTTTCCCTAACCCTGTCTGACCATAGGCAAAGATGCAAACCTGGAAAAGAAAAAACAACACCATATTATTAGACATCAATGTATATAGTATATATATTGATTTACAAACATTCATGATAGAAAGGCAACATCCAACACCAAATCTAACAGATAGACATGTGTCTCACAACACTGATATGTCAGAACCAAAGAATCACAGGGCAAAGAAGGGAAAAAATACAATACAACATGAAAGTGAGTATAGAAAATAAAGGGTTTTAGAATTCTGCTTTTCCAAAATTGACTAGTAATAGTGCATTAAATCGTTGATCCATATGTATATACGATTTTAAATGAATAGTGCTTTAGGGATGACAGAAGAACTTTGAAATTACCTTGTAACCATCAAGAGCACTTTGTACAAGCTGTGAAATTACTACATAAACTTCTTCTTGTGATGCCTCTGCTGTAAAAACTTTATCAAATGTAAAAGAATGTTTTTGGCCTAAGAACAAAACAAGAGCAACATGAGTTGATATTTTTACCAAAATGGTATTATGTAATTTTTTCCTCAGCCTCTCCTCTTCTATAAGTTTATATTCTGCATCTGCTAAGCGTCTTTGTAATGCATTCACAAAATTTTGTTGTCCTTTGTACTCTGTCCTTGTCTCGTATGCAGATATATTAGACACCTAACAAGGAACAAAATCTATGAATAAGATAAATAATCATCATAGTGTATATGTCAAGGACCAACTAAAGAATTAAGCAATTAGGTAAAATTTCACATTCTTTATCTAACAAATATATCAAATGGTTCTATACCTAGTAGTATACAACTTTTAAAAAAATTCTTGATTACTTGCAGTTTCTTCTCTGCAGTTGCTAGTTGCTCTTCCAATGCCTTTATCTGATTATCTTTCAAAGAACATTTTTCCTGGAGGAAGGAAGCTCATCCTCTCATGACTCCACAATAACAGAATGGTGTGATATTTAATAAAAATAAATAGGGTATACAAACCAACCTCCAGATCATTAGCTTTTAAGGTCAAGCTGTCCAATTCAGTGGAGGAGTGTTTCCTAGATTCTTTAACTTTCTCTAATTCAGAACTTAAAGTTTGTACTTGAGATAATTGCCGTTCTCGCTCATCTCTTACTTGTTGCAACTCTCCTCTAAGAGAGGAAACTTCTGTAGCCAGGACATCCTTTTGTTTTATAGCCTCCTCTTGAGAAGACTAATAAAAGAAACAAGGAAACTAGGTAATATACCAGCTGCATGATAAGTAAGAAATAAAAGAGAACAAAAAAGACAGCAAAACAAGTTCAATAACTAGGGTCATCAGAATTTTTTTGAAAGATTAAGATAATTATCTTAAATCTAAAACCAAAAATTACATGTGCCTAAAATTAAGATAAAACAATATAAAATAAAGTATTACAACAACTCTTAAAAGTCAGCAATCAACTAAACTTGGCAGGATATTAGCACTTTCAGTTCTTTGATCCTTCTTAACAAGGATTCTTATGAGATTTTTAGGGCAGATATACCTTAAGATCATATAGTTTCCACTTTCCACCACTAAAAATAATGCAGAAAGACCAAAAGCATTAGGTCCTGTAGGAGTAACATCTTGTTACTCTCTGTTATTTTCACTAATTTTCCAATTTCTTTAATATATGAAAAGTGTTATTAAATTCTTGCTCGTGTTTGTATGTTTATTAATAAAAGTTTTGAAATGATTTGGATAAAATGGTTTTTTTGAAATCAATCTTGGTTGAAACTAATTTTGAAGTGATGTATCATTTATGTTTTGTTAGTAGTAAAATTCAATATTTTATCCAACAATGCCAACATTGTCAAACATATTGCTTCAACTTAAAATCCAATTACATTGTTCGAATCCTAGTACATAATTGTCTTAAATACTTGAAGGGAGAGTTTTACTGTCAATAATGGTAACCTGAGTTGGAAATTAAAGATTGTCTCAAGTGGAAGATACATGTGATTAAGACAAAAAAACTTAAAATCCAATTATATATTCATATACATCATGACATTAACTAGAATGACAAGCAAAATTTTACAAGACAGACGTACTGGATGAATAAATGAAATTGTTGGTTGTGAAATAATGTTATTTTCAGTTATGTTGTATAATTTATCCCCTATAGGTTATTAAACTTTTCCCATTGTCATTTCTCAGGGTTTTTAAACATAGGACAACCAAGTGTTATTGCCATTGAGTATCCACAGGTTTTGTTGGAAGAACTGCCTTTTGCTTTTATAAAAATGAATATTTTCTTTTTGTCAAAATAAATAAAGCAAGAAAGTGGATTGTATATGATGGATTATTCATGATTTTCCACTTGCTTATGTTTGCATTTCTCAGTTATGAGCTTATTTCAATTTACTTGGGAGGAGTTTTTTTTTTGTTATGGGTGGGGATAAAATAAGGGGTTTGATTGTTGGTGTTGTCAGTTTCTTTTAGTGGACTCTTGATTTTGTAGAGGATATTGAACAGTTATGTCGTATTCTGTAGCTTCTTTGAATCTCTTTTGCTTCTCTTTCTAAGCTGTAGGATATTTGATAATTTTCCTTTTAGTCATACTTGTTTTGTCAGTTGCATTCTTCCACAACCTTTCTCTCTTTATTTGGTCTTTCTGATTTTTCAAAAACAGAATATTTGGAGTCACTATTTCCATTTCCAAAGCCACTAGTCCCATGCTATTTTGGAGCAGTTGCTGAATATTTTACCAAGGAATATATTAAAAGTGGAAATTGGAGATATTTGGGAACCAAAATTCTAGGAAAAACTATTCATACTAGGGTAGTCTACGACAGATTATCTAAGCTGGGGTTGAATAGTCTTGGAACTCTGTCTTCACTACTTTCTTTAGTAAATGCCTTGCAAATTATTTTGTACATATTAGGCAAATTTTTGTCATAGATGTGGTTGATTGACTAAAGTTTTATTATTTTTCTGGCTGAATCATTGACTAAAGTTTTATTATTTTTCTGGTTGAATCAGGCACCAAAGAATCACATTGGGAAGAACTCCTTTAATTATTTGCAGGTTTGTAAAAATGTTTTTCAAATTCTACAAATGGCAAACATTTATGATGCCTGAAAACATGTATGCGTTTTTCCTTTTTATTCATGGCATGTAATTGTTCTTTTGAGCCCTCTACTATGATCTTTATTATGTCCTTTTGTCGCAATATCATACAATTACTAATGGAAATAGTTGACATGCGATTTTAAGGGGTTGCATAACATGTTATTTTGGTGGTCTTCTAAAATGACCCTTTGTGACATATAGGATCAAAAAGTATGATCCATTCAATTCTTTTTACTAAACTGCTTGACCTTTTTTAATCTTTCACGTCATAGTAAGCAAGTATTTTTACATGACTAACTTAGCAACATATGATATCATGTCATAATTGTGTGCCACATTAGTTATTTTTTCTGTTAGCATTAGATGATATAACTAGGACTTGCTTCCAGCTTATATATAACAGCTATTTTGTCTTTTCCTCTTGTTGTTCCTTTAGAAACCTCTTCCGCACCACCGTGGAATTTTCCTGCTCCTGTTGCACAAAACACACACTATTTTTTTGGCTCAGCAAAAGTAGATATATATTATATATATAAAAGAGTACCAGAGGTACTATAGGTACAAGTATAGTTTAAACACATAGCTGGTTCAAAGGATGAAATTAACATTTAGCTATTATGGACCAGCTACACCCCATAACTTAAGTACATATATGCTGCACCTCTAGGAAGAGGTCTCAGCATGTACCCTCCCTTTCTAATTACACAAAGGCATCTGTCAAATTGGAAGACCACTGATTAAAATGTGTATCGAAATCTTTCTCCATAGCTTTAAGCCAGGACCAGACTAGAAGAAGCGCTTCATCCATCAGCTTGCTTGCATTAAAAGTTTGGTTATCAAAGACCTCCCCATAACCATTTTCATCTTGTCAGCAAGGTTTAGGTCTTATGAATGTTAACCTTTAATCTAGAAATACCTTCAAAACATCTAAACACAGTTACATCCCCACAGAAACTTTATCATTAGCTTATCACTGAAATCACTCATCTGCAACCCAAAACCATAAATTAAGTTCCCAATCTCTGTTGCCCTGTCACATAAGCCTACTCAACCCCAGCCACTACCAGGCAGAGGTAAAGGAGCTTAAGAAAAAAGATAATAATTCAAGTGTACTAGCTAGAACTTCAAATATTTGAAGCTTGGCTACCTCTCATTATGTGTCTCTCTCAGTAGAACTTAATGAGAACTTAATGATAATAATTCAATATTTTTTTCATCAAATCAACACAGTAACTCATGCTGATGTTCCTTTGCAAAAAGAAGAGAAATAAAAAAAATCAAGTTATGATTTAGAGGAGAAAGATGATGAAATAGTTTTTGTATCTTGCTAACACCCCTATCATCAATTCAAGTAGAGGATGTCAACCTTTTTCATACCTTGTCCATGGTGGTGCTAGAGGTGGCATTATCATCGGTCATGATTTATTGTTTTTAACTTGCGATGGACAATAGCCCCAAGAACTAGAGAAGGTAGTGTTTTGTTTTTCGGATCAAACAATAAAACAAACAAAGGGCTTCAATGGAAAAGTGTGCAAAGGGTATTTTAATGATCTTGACAAGGAAAAATGAGAAGTTAGGGATGAAGAAGGGTTGAAAGAGAAGGTGGTTTTGGAGATGAAGAGGGATTGAGAGAAAAACATCAACGATTTTGTTATGATTTTATTTTTATTTGTAGTTTTGGATACTTTATATTTAATATTTATTAGGTGACACGATATGTCACCTCAATAAGAATTGTAAGTGATATGTCGGGGTGCCAAAAAAGAAAAAGAAAAATATTTAAAGGAATCAAATGTACATTATAAAACTGCTGAAATATATGTCTAATTAAGATTTTTAAGGTAGTTCGTTATGATTCAGAATAAAAGACCCTTTTTTAGTGTTACTACAAAATGTTTGATTAATTTTAAAAATCTCTCACAATATAAGCACTAAAAGTATGATATAGAAAATAGGAAAAAAAGGGATTAAATCAGCTTTGATAATATGAAATATATTATATTAACAATAAACTGTAATTTTTTTATATATGTTTAAATTTTTATTTTTAAAAATGTTTTAAACCTAATTTTCTTAAAATTTTAATCAAATAAAAAAATTGTGTCATACCATACATTATCTTATTCTAATACATTTTTCATATCTAACTTTCTAATATATACATTTGACTTTTATTTTTCAAAATGATATATAAAATATATATTTATATTTTTAATTAAATAACAGAATTGCGTCATGGAATAGATTTTGCTATACTAATACTTTTCCTCAAATATATTTTTCTTAAATACTTTTTTGACTTTTACTTTTTCTAAATAGCTTATTTACTCATTTTTTAAAATTTTAAAAAAATAACAAACAAGAAAAATTTATCTATTTATAAATATTATATTAATGACATTAAAACTATTCTAAAAAGTCGTTTAACACTATAAGAGTATTTTATTACAAATATAAATTATTAAAAAAAAATCATCGGCATAAACAGCTCTTGAACTCAAAGATGGGTCATAAATATGGATGACAATGAGCAGTTGTAGGATGCGTACTATTGTACCCATTCCGATTCATGCAATAAAAACAATACATGTAGCGCTTGATAACCAAACTTTTAATGCAAGCAAGCTGATGGATGAAGCGCTTCTTCTAGTCTGGTCCTGGCTTAAAGCTATGGAGAAAGATTTCGATACACATTTTAATCAGTGGTCTTCCAATTTGACAGATGCCTTTGTGTAATTAGAAAGGGAGGGTACATGCTGAGACCTCTTCCTAGAGGTGCAGCATATATGTACTTAAGTTATGGGGTGTAGCTGGTCCATAATAGCTAAATGTTAATTTCATCCTTTGAACCAGCTATGTGTTTAAACTATACTTGTACCTATAGTACCTCTGGTACTCTTTTATATATATAATATATATCTACTTTTGCTGAGCCAAAAAAATAGTGTGTGTTTTGTGCAACAGGAGCAGGAAAATTCCACGGTGGTGCGGAAGAGGTTTCTAAAGGAACAACATGAGGAAAAGACAAAATAGCTGTTATATATAAGCTGGAAGCAAGTCCTAGTTATTATCATCTAATGCTAACAGAAAAAATAACTAATGTGGCACACAATTATGACGTGATATCATATGTTGCTAAGTTTGGAATTAGAAGCTTATTTGAAATGAGGAATTCCTAATACAACGTTTACTCTAACATACTACTGAGAAAATAAGGATAAAATGTGTGAATTTACCTCTTTTAGTGAAGTAATAAGTAAAACTGGTTACAACGATGTCTTTATTTTAGCACTTTCTTCGTCACTAGCATGCTGTAACCTGAGCATGCACTTGTGTCCACATATTCAAAATGTGGTTTGAAAAAAATATCACTAAGAATGTACGAACACATTTTTATTTTAACAAAAGAAAAAGTACCAGACATCTGGCTATGAATATACATTGAAAAATCAAAGTTGCTAGCTAGTTTGTTGGAATCTGTGGGGGAATTGCTGAACTATCTTCCATTGAGGCATTTGAACATCTATCATGAACTTCCATTTGAGATTTTGGTATCGATGGTTAATTAGACTCGTCACAAAGCTTTTATAAAAGAACCATGGATGCTGCAAGACTACTTTTAATAAAAATTCTCAGTTTATTATTGTACGAAACAACTATAAGAATTGATCAACCAGTATATATCAGATGTAGGTTAATTGATTAGTCATACCTCCTTTCAACCAGTATATATCAGTGAATGTCTACTAAACATATCATAGCAGAGCTGAATAAATTAAATTAGTCTTGTTTATGTTAATAATCTCACCGTTAGCTAACAACTCAACATTTGTTTCTTATTCTGATCCATTACTTTCTTCTGCACTTCATGTATAGTATCAATAAGGAAATAGATGGTCATGCATTTGACAAAAAGGAAAAAACATAAAGAAAAATAATTGTAAAATAAAAAAATGGCAAAAGATATCACTAGAAGTCTAGAACTACAGAGAAAAAAAAATCATGAAAACAAAAATATAGCACCAACTAAACTGTACAAGGGCAGAGTAGAGAGTTCTCCGTTATTAATTTTGAAGATCCTTTAAAGATTATTTCTTTCTTCTTAATGTTTGAATCCCTTAAGACATGCATCTATGTTATAAAAATAACTCCTACACACAAGTAGATAAAGCAAAGTTTGCCACTTCAAAATGACACCCATTTAAAAGAAGGGAAAAGTGTCAATGAAAAAGTAAAGGAACAAAAAAGACAATTGTGGATATAAGTGAATGTGGCAGGGATGATTACTCTATGTTTGATAGGACCCACATGGCAGCAGAAGATAGGACACCAAAACAATTAATTCATCACACCATAGGTGGTCCCAGGATCTTATATGTCTATTCTAGAAGGAAGGGCACAAAGGGAATTAGTGGCTGAAGTTGTTATTGTTGATATGACGTGTTGAAGGGAGAGAGCATCATGGCTTTTTCATTCCTAGTTATAAGGAGTCAGAAAGGAATTTAGGGGCACCGGGGCATTTTGGCTTTGAGTGCAAATAGGATAGAGAGTACTGTCCTCTCTATTGAATGAGCCTAGCTCTTGGCAAATCCTAGGGGTTTGTGATTCCTAAATTCTGTACTGTTTTCCCTTTTCTCATTATAATAAAGCTCTCTTTTCCACCCCATTGATTCATAATTACTGTTTCATTATTATACTATTCATTGGTTCGTATGAATTGGTCCGACCTGCCGGATAGTCGAGAGAGGTACCAGTGAATGCCAAACAGAAAGGTTACACTTACCGCATTTTCCAGAATGGACCATCGAGTCGAAGCTTTGGAGGAAGGACTGAATGAAGTACGAGCTTCGATTGCTGGCGTACAAGCCACGATGCGGGAGAGTTACGCGAACATAGTCGCGTTGCTGGAGAAACACCTGGGAAAGTCGATAGCGACGGAGGGAGGTACGTCGGAGAAGAAGGACAAACCGGAATCTAGTGAGGTGAAAAACAATGTAACACTAGAGTTCCGTCAGTCAGCCAAGAAGGTGGAGCTGCCGTCGTTCGACGGTGACGATCCTGCTGGTTGGATCTCGCGTGCTGAGGTGTACTTTCGAGTACAAGGAACTACGCCGGCGGTAAAGGTGAGTCTAGCCCAGTTATGTATGGACGGGCTGACGATTCATTTTTTCAACTCGATTCTGCGAGAAAATGAGGATCTGAGTTGGGAGGAGCTGAAGGAAGCTCTGCTTGAACGTTACGGAGGCCATGGGGAAGGTGATGTTTACGAACAGTTGACAGATCTTAAACAAGAGGCGATTGATGATTACATCACGGAATTTGAGTATTTGGTGGCTGAAATTCCCAGATTACCGGAGAAACAGTATCGAGGATACTTCCTCCATGGGCTGAAACCGGAGATAAAAGGAAGGGTGAGGAGTTTCGCTGCCTTGAGTGAAATGAGGCGAACAAAACTCTTACAGGTGGCTAGAGTAGTGGAGAGGGAGGTTGAAGGAGGAAGTGAGCTTAAGCCCAATCGTGGGCCTAGATTTGGATTTGGTAGTGGATCTCATAAAAATGGGTCACAATCAGATTGGGTCATGGTGAGGAGGAGAGAAGGAAGCAGAAATGAGGGTGTGAAAAGCAACACTGATGGGCCAAAAGGAGATAGAAAGAGAATTGGGCCTCGTGATAGGGGGTATACACAACTCACTTACAATGAGCTGATGGACTATAAACAAAAGGGTTTGTGTTTTAAGTGCAAAAATCCCTTTGGGCCAATGCACCGTTGTCCGGCCAAAGAACTAAGGGTGCTAATAGTAGACGATGTGGAAAACGAGGAAGATGAGGAGAGGATTTTGGCTGTGGAGGTAGGAGAGGAAGAAGACGAGAAGGGGGAGATGAGCATACTCAATTTACACCACATTACTCATGAGACTCACCACACCATGAAGTTTCAAGGCACAATACGAGGGGTGGAGGTACTAATCCTAGTTGATAGTGGTGCCATCCATAATTTTATCTCACAGAAGTTAGTCCACCAAATGGATTGGCCCATAGAGCCCACGGCCGAAATGAATGTCAAGCTAGGTAATGGATTTCAAATCTCCACACAAGGGGTGTGTAGAGGGTTGGAGATGTGTATTGGAGACTTGAAAATGAATCCAGAAATGCACTTGTTTGAGTTGGGAGGTATTGATGTGGTTTTAGGCATTGATTGGCTTAAGACTTTAGGAGACACTATCACCAATTGGAAACAACAAACCATGAGCTTTTGGAAGGACAAATCATGGGTTACTCTCAAGGGACACGAGGGGTGCAGGAGACAAACTGTGGCGTTACAAAGTATTTTAAATAGGCCCAAACCCACTTCTCAAGGCCTGCTATGGGAAATGGACAATGTAAAACACAAAGGGAAAGGGGTAAATGAATTATCCATACAACAGCAAGCAGAGATGGAGGTGTTGTTTAATAAGTTTGAGCACGTGTTCCAAACACCGACCGGTTTGCCCCCAAAGCGAAACAGAGACCACGCTATCACCCTCACCGACGGACATGGACCGGTGAATGTTCGTCCCTACAGATACCCTCATCATCACAAAAATGAGATAGAGAAGCAAGTCAAGGAGATGTTAACGGCAGGGATAATTCGTCACAGTACCAGCTCGTTTTCCAGCCCCGTTATTCTTGTCAAAAAGAAAGATGGTACATGGAGGATGTGTATAGATTATCGGGCATTGAACAAGGCTACCATTCCGGATAAGTTCCCAATTTCGGTGATTGAAGAATTGTTGGATGAGCTTCACGGAGCCAGGTATTTCTCCAAACTAGATCTGAAATCAGGGTATCACCAAGTGAGAGTTAAAGACTCAGATGTAGGAAAAACAGCTTTCAGAACTCATGAAGGCCACTATGAGTTTCTTGTAATGCCGTTTGGGCTTACCAATGCGCCGGCCACGTTTCAAGGTCTGATGAACGATATCTTCCGTCCCTTATTGAGAAAGAATGTTCTGGTGTTTTTTGACAACATTCTAGTTTGCAGCAAGGACTGGGAGACACATTTGCATCACTTAGAGGAAGTGTTAAGGTTGTTAGCAGCTCACAGTTTGGTTGCTAACCAGAAGAAGTGTTATTTTGGGCAAAGAAGTATTGAGTATTTGGGGCATATGATTACGGAAGAAGGAGTAGCAGTGGATTCCAGGAAGGTGGACAGTGTGCTCAGCTGGCCTCAACCTAAAAACGTAAAACGGGTACGGGGGTTCCTAGGCCTCACCGGTTATTATCGTAAGTTCATTCGTGATTATGGAAAAATAGCCAAACCTCTCACTGAACTTACCAAGAAGGACGGATTCAAATGGGGGGTGGAAGCTCAAAAAGCTTTTGATGAATTGAAGAAGAGACTGACCACCGCGCCAGTTTTGACCTTGCCCAATTTTTCTAAAGAATTCGTAATTGAATGTGATGCTTCAGGGAGTGGAATAGGCGCGATATTGATGCAGGACAAAAAACCCATAGCATACTTCAGTAAAGCGCTGGGGGTTAGAAACCTAACCAAGTCAGCTTACGAGAAAGAATTGATGGTTGTAGTTTTGGCAATTCAACATTGGCGTCCTTACTTGCTTGGGAGGAAGTTTGTGGTTTCCACCAACCAGAAATCTCTCAAACAATTACTGCAGTAGAGAATAGTCACCAAAGAACAACAAAATTGGACGGCCAAATTGCTGGGTTATGATTTCGAAATTGTGTATAAGTAGGGAAGGCTAAACAAGGGTGCTGATGCCTTGTCTAGAATACATGAAACAGGGGAATTGCAGGTTTTACACTCCCAAATTAAGTGGCTGCAGGAAGATCAAATCAAGGCAGAAAATGATAAAGACGAAAGGTTGCGGAAGATTATGTCTGAAGTGCAACAAAACCCAGATAAGTGGCCAGGTTATGAGTATCGACACGGGGTGTTGTTATATGAAGGAAGGTTAGTTTTATCCGCTCATTCAATCGTGATTCCTACACTTCTGGAAGAGTTCCATTCCACACCACATGGGGGACACTCCGGATTCTACAAAACCTATAGAAGATTGGCTGCCAATGTTTATTGGATTGGTATGAAAAATCACGTGCAGGAGTTTGTGAGACGGTGTGACACTTGCCAACGACAGAAATACATGGCAACCTCACCCGGGGGCTTACTACAACCCCTACCTGTACCCAACCAGATTTGGGAAGATATATCCATGGATTTCATCACCGGATTACCAAAATCTAAGGGATACGAAACTGTCTTTGTAGTGGTCGATCGTTTGTCCAAGTATGTGCACTTCATTCCCCTCAAGCACCCGTACACAGCAAGGAGTGTTGCAGAGGTCTTTTGTAAGGAAGTAGTGCGATTACACGGCATGCCCTTATCATTAGTCAGTGACAGGGACCCGATTTTCATTAGTAGTTTTTGGAAAGAAATTTTCAAACTACAGGGCACCAAATTGAGAATGAGTACGGCGTATCACCCGGAAACGGATGGACAAATGGAAGTGGTCAATAGGTGTTTGGAGACTTATTTGTGATGTTTCATCACGGATCAGCCTAAGACGTGGATATCTTGGTTGCACTGGGCCGAATATTGGTTTAACACTACTTTCCATAGCGCAACCGAAAAGACCCCCTTTGAGATAGTCTATGGAAGACCATCCCCATCATTGTACAGGTGGGTGCAAGGGGAAACTAGAGTGGAAGCTGTACAAAGAGACCTGGTGGATAGAGATGAGGCTCTCAAACAACTAAGGAACCAATTGTTGAGGGCGCAAGAGAAAATGAAAGCTCAAGCCGACAAGAGAAGAAGTGACCGGAGTTTCGTATGTGGTAAATGGATGTTTGTCAAGTTGAGAGCACACCGTCAGCAGTCCGTAGTTACTCGTATCAATGCAAAGTTGGCTGCAAGGTATTATGGCCCCTATCCTATTGTTGAAAAAATCGGGCATGTGGCATATAAGCTGAAGCTACCAGAAGGATCAAGAGTACACCCCGTTTTCCACGTCTCGCTGCTCAAAAAAGTTGTGGGTACCTATCAAGATGATGCTGAGCTTCCTGAACTGTTAGAAGAGCCCATAGAAGTTTACAGTCCGGAGGCGGTATTAGCCACACGAAAGGTGAAACATCAGAATGAGGAGGTCCGACAAGTCTTGATTCATTGGAAAGGAAGGACTGCAGAAGAAGCAACGTGGGAAGATGAAATTATGATTAGAAGTCAGTTTCCCAGCTTTGACCTTGAGGACAAGGTCAATATTGAAGGAGGGGCTGTTGATAGGACCCACGTGGCAGCAGAAGATAGGACACCAGAACAATTAATTCATCACACCACAGGTGGTCCCAGGATCTTATACGTCTATTCTAGAAGGAAGGGCACAAAGGGAATTAGTGGCTGAAGTTGTTATTGTTGATATGACGTGTTGAAGGGAGAGAGCATCATGGCTTTTTCATTCCTAGTTATAAGGAGTCAGAAAGGAATTTAGGGGCACCGGGGCATTTTGGCTTTGAGTGCAAATAGGATAGAGAGTACTGTCCTCTCTATTGAATGAGCCTAGCTCTTGGCAAATCCTAGGGGTTTGTGATTCCTAAATTATGTACTGTTTTCCCTTTTCTCATTATAATAAAGCTCTCTTTTCCACCCCATTGATTCATAATTACTGTTTCATTATTATAATATTCATTGGTTCGTATGAATGTTCACATGTATCCTATTCTGACATAAACTAAAGTAACTATTCTGCTATGATTCATGCTCCGATATGTATACTTTGAAAGCATCTCATCTATGTAAGTACTAGTTCCCCTACTTCCCTTACCTTTTAGGTGTTGCATAGTTGAGTTTCCATTATACTACTAATGAAATAAATACAACCATTATGTGGAGTGTAGAGTAAATCACACAATTTTCAAGTTTGCAAGAGTAAACTAAACCATTTTCAATCTTCACATTACATGCATGATCCTTACAATCACAGGTACTTTCAGAAGAAAAAAAAAAGGAACAGAAAAAACAGACTTCAAAACAATAATTGATTTTGAAAGTCTCAGGTAATTAGCAGTGGCTGAAAGCATAAGATCATCAAATGATGGGTCTGATTTCTTATTTAAGTTCATTCCTAATTACAAGCACAGTGTCATTGTCAAGAACCAACTTATTAATCCGGATTTGGAATAAATGTAAATGATAAGCGTTAAGAAACTAATATAAACTCATCCAAACAGCCCAAGTGAAATTGGAAAATTTGGAATTCTAATCATCCCAAGAGAAAAAGGGAATACATAAAAATGCATATGTAAGTCAAGAAGGAACAAAATGAAAAACTGAAAAAGGTAATATAATTGGCAGCTCAATGCAAAAAAAGAGATTATACTCACTTTTGTACATATGATTTGTAAAATTAAAATACTGCATGCTATCATTAGTCTTATGTATGCTAATAATCTCATGATGAACTAACAATCTAACATATATCAAGTAACATAGATGATCCTAAATTTATCACTTGCACGTAATATATGTTATGAAAATACAAATACATACTATTATAGATGCCCCAAACCAATTTCTGCCCAAACTAGTGGGTCAAAATACAGGACACTTCCTGAGTTAACCTACATACATGATACTCACCTGCATTCATCCTGAAATTTTAGAATTTCCATATTCAATTATAGATTTCATACTAAAAGGCATGTTATGAAATGGAAAACTTATTTTCAATGTTACTCAAATGATCCTTAGGTCTTTTGTGCAATTGTGAAGTGTTTTTCTAAAAAAACACTCAGAATCAAATCACAAGTTCTGAAAGAACCTTTGTGCAGCATAAAAGACAAGGGATGGATGGTAAAACATTCTT
>NC_038246.2:17101717-17120504 GCF_000004515.6 Glycine max | reverse complement strand
AACAATAGGCATATGAATGAGACAAGTATGTGAGCGGGGAATGCCTCTGTGTATGGATTTCTCGAGCCATATTCCATACACTGGGCAATCGTAATTTGAATAAGAAGATTATATTAAGGAATGGATGCAAAATTTACATAGAGATGTCTACCAAGGAGCCTACTTGAATGGGTAAGTAAAACTAAACAAGTCAATTTAAATATGTATGCATTATAATAACTTAATGTTCTTCAATGCAATGCACATTGGCAAATGGTCAATATATGTCCTAGAGAAATCTTTTTAAATAAAAATAATATGTCTATTATATATATATATATGGGACAAGGTGAATAGAAAAAACCCATGACCTTTTTAGATATTTCCTAAGGTACTTGTTGGTTTTGGGACCAATGTTTTTGCTTTTCTACTTTCACTAGAGGCTATCCTTTGGTGCTTATTACTTATTACAAGTGTTTATTGCTGGTAAAATATATCTCATCGTACAATGATATTATCCATTTAGCTTATCAATTATTTAAAACTTTTATCATTTAATTTTTTCACATTATCTTGTAATTATAATAATTATACAATATTTTTTGCAACCCATTATATTGATTGAATTTGAATCAAGAAATCAATTGTTTTTATGAGAAAGTTTGCTTTGTGGTATAATCTTGTCTCCTTTCCATATCTAGTTCGAATCACTCTCACTAATTATACCAATGTGCCATGTTTTGGTTGAACATGTTATGCCATATATAAAGACTTTTGCTTGTTACAACAGTTAGAGTCTTCAATTCAAATATCTATTTATAATATATAAAAGTTAAGCTCCTTACTCTTACGCTGCCACGTCAGCAAAATTGATGATTTACAGGAAATTGAACGTTATCCTTTTGTGTCTATCACATCTTTGTTTCTTCTTCCTTCTTCAATGTTACAACTTAACAAAACCCTATACCAAAACATTTCAATTCAATCTTAGTGACCTTGAAATGCTTCTCACGTTCACGACCCTCATTCTTCAATCACTACTATATAAATGCTTTTCTAAGACGATCGAAAATAGGATACAACGACGGTCGTTGACCGTCGTAGAATCCAATGTCGTCGAAACTTAAAACTTTCAACGACGGGTCAAAAAATACTGTCTTAGAAAGCGAGGACGTTTCAAAGGTAGTGCTGATCTAAGCATCGTCTTAAAAAGCTTACTTTCAATGACGATGTCTACATCAGCACTGTTTTAGAAAACTTACTTTTAAAGACGGTACTTACATAAGCACCATCTTTGAAAACAAGTTTTTTATGACGATGCTTACGTCAACACTGTCTTTGAAAGTTTGCTTTCTAAGACGGTGCTCACATAAGCACCGTCCTTGAATTAAATATTATTTTTAATTATTAATACTTTTTCTGCTTGATATTCCATCTGAAAAAATATAAATAATTAAAAACAATTAATAGCATGATTGTAATTAATATTAATACTAAAATTTATTTTTTAAATAAATATTTAAATGATAGATTAAATCAAAATAAGAGGTTTATGTATTATTTATATTTAATCTATCATTTAAATATTAATTTTATAAATAAATTTTATTATTAATTACAAGAGATTAAAAAAAAATTCCTAAGACAAATTACAAGTTATTATATAAAGTTATTATAATTCCTAAGACAAATTTCCAAAATTAAATAATTATTTTTCAGAAGAATTCAGAGGACCAAGTACCTCGTCTTTAATAGGATCGATGGTATTATCTCTTATAGCATTCACAAAGAGAAGCTGAAAAAACAAAAAAAAATACTAGATAAAAAAATATTTAAAAATTACACAAATTCATATTTATAGATATTTAACTTAAATTTGAGAAAACAAAAAAAGACTAAATGAAACTAACCCGTGATTTCCGTTTGTAATTTCAGTTTGTTCACCAAGAGCAGCTTGGAGTCTCCAAAGATGACATTCAAAAATTTTAAGCATGCTAATGAAGGAAAACAAAGTTATTGGCTTACTGAGAATTTTTGTTCCTAATATTGAACAAAGAACATAAGGAAATAAAACCTATGCATATTATTTCAAACATACTACACAAGGTCATATTCATCTATATGCATAGACGGATATACCTGAATATGCTACACAATAAATTTATATCTGTATATTATATTATAAGAATTGACATCACCTCCTCAGCAAGTTCCTTTTTTGGCATTTTGTTAACAATCTCAAGAGGATAACCACAAAATTTATTATACCTGTGTAGTGGGAAGTCAAAATGTACCAATATCATTAGAAACAACTACAAGGTGAACATAAAGCAATAAAATTGAAACTAGCTAAAGTATATATCATAGTCAAACAAATCTAGTGTCACTATCAAACGGGAAAACAAAAAAAAAAAACAGAAACCTACTATTCTGGTACTTAAAAGATAAAATGTCAGCCCAATTTGCTTCCAGTGTTAAATATTTCACTTGAGTACTTGATTGATTCTACTCATCTCAATTTGGTCTATTTGTAATTCCATACACCCTATGTATATGGCAAGACTTTAAAAAAAATAAAAAAATAACAAACTCAGACCAATAATATAAGACTTACTGAAAATTAAACACTCACAAGCAAGCCAGATGAATTGACTAGAGACATTGTCGTAGATATGAATGAGACAGCATGCAAGTTACATTATTTGATGGTACACGCCAACGTAGTAATAAAATGAAATGATGATTACCCAGTTGCTCCCTCGTGGTATAGTCATGCTTGTTCTTCCTGACTCCCTTCATCAATTGACCACCAACTAATAATCTGATTGCATGAATTGTCAGAATTCATATGTGGTTGCAGCATAGTACATGCATATGGTAATTCAACAAGATCACAACTTCCCTTTTTGAAAACTTTGATCCAAATTAGATATTGGATTTGCAACTAAAGTCATAGTAGTGGCAAAAATAATAATAGATAAAAATCAGATTTCTCCCTGCACATTTGGGTTTGAAGGCAACCTTGGGTAGTGGGTACACAACAAATACATACATTGAATTTGTGTAACAAACCAATAAGAACATCCAGTTTTTCTGCATATTCTACATGAAAGGTCCCAAATTAAAAAATGCACATAATACATATTCTACATGATATCACTATGCAACCTCATGGACTCAAATAACTGAGCTGCTTTGATCCAAATTTTACTGAAAATAGCTTATAAAATAGAATGCAGTAATGAAGGATTTATTTAATTCGAGAAAAAAAGAACAGAGGGAAAGGAGGTTTATATATCACTTGTGCCACTCATTTGTTGATTGCTAATTTTAGTTATAAATTGGAAAAGAGCTCAGAATTAAGTGATAACAAAATAAAGCTCAGGGGAACAGAATGACAAATGAAATCAGACCAAACCACTCAGTTTAAATCTAAAGTTTTCCCTAACAATAATAGCAATAAAAGAAAATACATTACCTAGAACCATGATGCAAGAACCTGAAGCAATCATGAGCTCTTGAAGAAAATATAAAATATATTCCTCCACCAGCTCCACTTTGTAGCAGAAGCACAAGTTTCTCCCCTAAGTTAGATGCAGGAGGAAAAGGGGAGAGAAAACAACTGGAAGAGGTATATGTACAACACAAGCAGGTGTTCCCTGAAATGCAAAACAATTAGTTAGAATGAGATTGTGACACTAGTAATTATTCAAATACTAAGACAACGAAAACAGTTAGTTAGAATGAGATTGGCAATTAAACTCTAACTCTCAAACCTATCTCAAACTCTAATAATCTTTACTAATGGATTCTTCAAAGAAGTAGTTATTGCAGTGAACAATACACGATAATGAGACTCATGGACAATAATTCTATTTTGTAACATAACGCATGGTGAGAAGAATCACAAGCTGAATTTTAATCTTGGAATCCAATTCAATAATCACCCTATGAAGCTTCATGCCCCTTATTAGACGTAAGCTGGCAAGAGAGCCAACAATTCTGCTTTTTAAGGTGAGGAATTTCCCAAATTACCAATAAAACATGCTATAATAACATCTTAAGACTCATGGACAAGACCACCCACCACATGCAGTAACATGACTAGGCTTGTAAGCACACCTATCTACATTAATTTTAAGGTAATTCTCCCGTTTGATGCTTCAAGGCAATGAGAGCTTCATTCCTAGACGATTCTCTGGATGAGGACAAAGTTATAGGTGATCATATTCACATTACTCAAAATGTGATGATGGGTAACCATCTCTGACATCTCTAATTTAGATTGCAAAGGAATTTCTATCTTTCAATAACTTCCAGACAGTAACACCAAAATAAATTCTCCAACTAACAGAACCTTGACCCACATTTTCATATAGTGCCAAAATAGATTAAAAAGTTAGTAAATGTTTGGCATCTCATCGGATCAAATTTTATAGCCTCTACATGTTTAACCTTGTTATGACATGAATTTCTCTTTTAACGCACAAGGCAAATAAAATACCAAACTCATGCTTTGTCTCTATGGCTTCTACCTCATCTTCGATCAAATATTTGTAAACACATAAACAAGCAATCAGCATGCAGTTTATCAATGAGAGTAGCATAAGAATACTGCTTGTTTACTATTTTTTGTTGGAAAAAAAATATCGCTTTGAATTAGATAAAGACCAATATTATAAGTTACCAAAAAAACCCAATTGATTACTTAGAAACCTATGTCTGACCTGATCCACATTTTCAAGAAAAAGAAATAAAGTTTGGATTTAATATTATTAACTTTTTGTCCAGATGTTGAAAGCGTATCCTTAATCACATTCACATGATGGTCAAAGCCTCTGGCACCAATATTTTAGCATCAGCAAAAAAATAAAAAAGAGATCTTTGGTCCATTTCTGCCCATAGATATCGGAATCCAATTACCTGTATTCCCCTTAGCCAACATGCAATCTGAAAATCTTTCAATAGAAAAAAGTGAAAGAGAATCACCTTGGTTAATGCCTAACATAAATATTATCTTTGACAGTAAATGCATGAGTGTCCTGCCCAATCCGCCTGACTTCAATTTATTCATGCTTCAAATAGGGTAAATTAAGTCCTCTTTGTTAAATATGTTTATTTAGTTTCCACAAGCTTGGCTGCATTGTGCAGAGTTTATAAAAAGCTTGGCTGCATTGCACAAGAATTAAAGTTAGTCTTAAAAGCTACTAATGAAAAATACAAGTCCATGGTTGATGAGGCATGACATGAGACAGCTTCAAGGCAAAGTGAAAGCTAAGTGTGCTGTTTGTTGTCCAAACAGACAGCTTCATGACATGAGACAGCTTCAAGAAAAAATAACTAGTCTACTTCCCACTCAGTTCTACTACTAGTCTACACTTACTTTGTTTGCTGTCCAAATTCTTAGGTGATTAAAATAATAATTACCATCTTGTAGAATGTTATGTTAATAATAAATACTAATTGGACTGCAATATTAGAGTTGGACAAATACCTCAATGAACTTTCGAAAACCATGGCCTAGAGGAGATCCATGATACAAAGCATGAGTGCACCTGATAGAAAGCATCAATATTCTGAAAATGGCATTCAAGTAAGCATTAGTTAGGAAATTAGCATCTAGAATACAAAGCTTAGCCAATGAGAGAAACTAATGTAGTCCTTCTAAGATAAGTTCTTTGTAAGATAAGTTGAGATTTGACCAAACAGGTATACATAGTCGTTCCTGGTCAAATTCCCAGTTCAATCTAATTTTGACAACTAAGCAGCTTGTTAGAATCCCAAGTTAGAAAATAATGTTACAAATAATGTACCTATACAAAGGGAATTTGCTGCCACCTATTCATATAAAATCCTAAAACAAATTTAAATTGAGTAAAATACAACAGTTTGAGTTAGATACTTTGGAAGTTCATGATGTAACTGCTTATATCAAAGACCTTAATGTGAGGGCACCAAGGATGAAACTCTTTACAACTGGATCAAGGGACTTTTATACCATGTGAACGACCAACTCTCTTAAAAGCTTAACTTATATGTTTTTATTGTTAGACTAAACCTTTTAACCTGTGATGTTGCAAACTACAAAAGAAACATAGGTCATTAACAAAATGCGGAAAATAAAAATTAAATCATACCTCCAGCCATTGCCATGAAGTGTTGTCTTGTTTTGGTTCTTCCAAGCTCTCTCTCTGTCTCTCTCTAGATGGTGTATCAAAATGAATTCAAAGAGATGAGCTCAAGGACCAAATACATGTGCTATATATGACATTCTACCATCAAGAATGCATTTAGTAGTCATTACCACTCATTATTGGTTGTTATAATTCATTAGTGGTCATTACCACCCATTAACAGTCATTCAATTTGGCTTCAAAAACTGACGAGCGTTTCAATTTTTCAAAATGTTAGGACCAGAAATTATTACATTCTCCCACTTGATCCAAACATTTGGACTTAATGCTCAATCTTCTTAAGAAATGAATATACGAATCATAGTGATAGTTCCTCTTATAACAAGTAATATCATCCATTTATTACAATATCCTCAATTTCCCAAGTAGTATACTCAAAGTGGTAATAAAACTTAATGAATAAACCCAATGTTTATCCTTGGTCCAAAACATAATTTTTCTCAAATAAATCAATGTGCACATAAATATGAGAAAATATCACAATATAAAAGTTTCAATTTCAACATATAAGTATACAATCATAAAGTGGACCTAAGTCTCATTCTTTCTACATGATCCTTAAATTTAAACAGTGGCATGCCCTTAGTTAAAGGATCAGCGATCATCAACTCAGTACTTATATGCTCAATGACCACTTTCTTGTCTTTTACTCTTTCTCTAATGGCTAAGTACTCAATGTCGATGTGCTTACTTCGACTTCCACTTTTGTTGTTCTTAGCCATAAAGACAGCAGCTGAGTTATCGCAGAAAATTCTCAAAGGCCTTGAAATAGTATCAACTATCTTCAGCCCATAAATGAAACTTTTAAGCCATACACCATGTGATGTAGCCTCAAAACAAGAGACAAACTCAGCTTCCATGGTAGAAGTAGCAGTCAAAGTCTGCTTAACACTCCTCCATGAAATAGCTCCACCGGCCATCATGAAAATGTACCCAGATGTTGATCTACGAGAGTCAACACAACCAGCAAAATCTGAGTCTGAATAACCAATCACATCTAGATTGTCTGTCTGTCTATACATAAGCATGTAATCCTTGGTCCCTTGAAGGTACCTTAGCACTTTCTTAGCAGCTCTCCAGTGGTCAATACCTGAATTACTCTGATATCTTCCTAACATTCCAACTGCATAAGCAATGTCAGGCCTTGTGCATACTTGAGCATACATGAGGCTTCCAACAACTGAAGCATAAGGAATGTTTTTCATTTGTCCCCTCTCAAAGTCATTCCTTGGACTTTGGTTCAAATTAAACCTATCACCCTTCACAATGGGAGCAACATTTGGTGAACAATCTTTCATCCAAAATCTCTCTAGAATTTTGTTAATATAGGTTTCCTGTGATAGACCCAAAATACCTCGAGATCTATCTCTATGAATCTTAATGCCGATGACATAAGATGCATCACCCATATCCTTCATGTCAAAATTCTAAGAGAGAAATTGTTTCACCTCATGTAGCAAACACCGATCATTGGCTGCAAGTAAAATATCATCTACATATAAAACAAGAAAACATATTTTACTCCCACTGACCTTGTGGTATATGCATTGATCCCTGGGGTTTTCATCAAAACCAAATGAAGAAATTATCCCATGAAACCTAAGGTACCACTGACGGGAAGCTTGTTTTAAACCATATATAGATTTATTAAGCTTGCAAACCAAATGCTCACCACTATTAGAGGAGAAACCTTCGGGTTGTTTCATATAAACCTCCTCCTCTAAATCACCATTAAGAAAAGTTGTTTTCACATCCATTTGTTGCAACTCAAGGTCAAAATGAGCAACTAATGTCAAGATTATACGAAGTGAATCTTTCTTAGATACTGGAGAAAAAGTCTCTTTGTAATCTATTCCTTCCTTTTGAGTAAATCCCTTAGCAACAAGTCTTGCCTTGTATCTCTCAATGTTGCCTAATGAATCCCTTTTGGTCTTAAAAACCCATTTACATCTAATGGCCTTTGCCCCATTAAGCATCTTTACAAGGTTCCAAACTTTGTTACTCTGCATGGAATTCATCTCATCCTTCATGGCATTATACCATAAATTTAACTCTTTACAACTCATGGTTTGATCAAAAGTTTCAGGATCATTTTCAGCTCCAATATTATAGTCAGATTCTTACAAATATACAATATAATCACTAGGAATAGCTGATTTTCTTACTCTAGTAGACCTCCTTAATGTTGCATCAACATTTTCTTGGGGATCATGTTGTTCAACTGGTTGTTAATCATTTTCATGAATTTGATGATCAACTTGTTCTACTGGATTATCAACAACAGTTTGTGGAATGCCAATCATGTGTTGTTCATCATCCCTTTGAACTTGAGGGGTATGAATTACAACCAATCTTTCATTTGATGTGGAAGGTTGAGACTCTATATAATCAATTTCAGAACCTAAGTCCCTCAATTGATCACTCCCACGGATAAAGTCATTTTCAATAAACTTGGCATTTCTTGATTCCACAATCCTAGTAATATGATGTGGACAATAAAACCTATAACCTTTAGACCTTTCAACATATCCAATGAAATACCCATTAATGGTCCTCAGGTCAAGTTTCTTCTCTTGTGGGTTATATATTCTCACCTTAGAGGACAACCCCAAACGCACATATGTTTCAAACTCGGTTTCCAACCTTTAAACAACTCAAAAGGTGTCTTTGGGACAACCTTGGTTGGAACACGATTTAATATATACATTGTCGTCTTTAGTGCTTCAGCCCACAAGGATTTAGGAAGATTGGAGTTGCTAATCATACTCCGCACCATGTCCAATAATGTCTTGTTCCTTCTTTCTGCCATACCATTTTTATTTGGAGAACCAGACATAGTGTATTGGGCAACAATCCCATGTTCTTGAAGAAACTTTGCAAAGGGGCCAGGTGCTTGTCCATTCTCAGTATATCTGCCATAGTATTCTCCACCTCTATCTAATCTCACTATTTTTATTTGCTTGCCACATTGGTTCTCAACTTCAGCCTTAAAGACTTTGAAGGCATCCAATGCTTCGTATTTGTTATGAAGCAAATAAATATTCATATATCGTGAATAATCATCTATAAAGGTGATAAAATATTTTTGACCACGTGCATCCATATCTGGACAAAAAATATCAGTATGAATTATTTCTAATATGCTTGAACTCCTGTTAACACCTTTCTTAGACATGTTGGTCTGCTTACCCTTAATGCAATCAACACAAGTCTTAAAGTCAGCAAAATCTAGAGTATTGAGTACCCCATCTTTCACTAACCTTTTAATCCTCTCAATGGAGATATGTCCTAATCTCCGGTGCCATAACATAGAGGAATTCTCATTAATATTACACCTTTTAATACCAGTTTGAACATGCATTGAACTATAAGTGGCATTATTTTGTAAACCAATAAGATAAAGACCATCAGACAAGATACCATTCCCAACACATTCAGAATTATAAAATAACTCAAATGATGTGTCTTTGAAATTAAAGGAATATCCAAAAGGTACAAGTCTTGAAATAGAAATCAAGTTTCGGGAAAAAACTTGGTACATAAAAGGTCATTTCTAATTTTAAAATAAAGCCACAACTTAAAGTCAAAATGCAAGTTCCAATGGCCTCCACATGTGAGCCTAGCTTATTGCCTGATAAAATGCTTTGCTTGCTTCCCACTGGTTTCCTTAGGTTTTGCATACCCTGTAAAGAATTTGCAATATGAATAGTAGATCCAGAATCAATCCACCAGGTGTTAATATTAACACTAACCATATTAGATTCATAACATACTAATGAGATTGATTTACCTTTCTTCTCAAGCCATTTCTGGAATCCGGGGCAATTCTTCTTCATGTGTCCCTTCTTCTTGCAAAAGAAACACTTTGCCACCTTCTTAATATCAGTTTGAGGTGGTATTTTACCATTCCCCTTCTGATTAACTTGAGACTTAGTTGCTTTGTTCTTCCCATAAGCAGTAGTCAGCAATGTACTTTCACCCATCTCCATTACAAGCCTTTCTTCTTCCTAAACACACATGGTCATTAATTCATTGATAGACCATTTATCTTTATGTGTGTTGTAGGAAATCTTAAATGGCCCATATTCATGCGGAAGGGTGTTCAAAATGAAATGCACTGGGAAGGACTCAAACATATCAACCTTTAGTTTCTTAAGTTGAGCTGAAATATCTCGCATTTTCATGATGTACTCACGCACACCTTTCACACTGGTGAGCCGAAGAGAAGAGAACTTCATGATCATGATACTTGCTAAAGTCTTATCTGAAGTGATGAACTGGTCATCAATGGCCTTAAGCAAGTCTCGGACCTTTTCATGTTGGTCAACAGAACCACGTATCCCAGCCGAGATTTTGGTCTTAATGAACATCACGCTGAGCCGGTTAGATCGCTCCCACCGCTCATATAGCGCAACGTCAGCTAGGCTACGTTCATCAGTGATTGCAGGTGGTTCGTCTTTCCTTATAGCATAGTCTATGTCCATCCACCCTAATTGCAGAAGAATTCTCTCCTTCCATATCTTCTAGTTATCTCCTTTGAGTTCGGGAACATCACATTGAATATCAGAAAAACTAATAGTTTGAGAAGCTGCAAAATTCAAAGGCTTATGTCAAAATTTAAGGCATACTAATCTTAATTGTATCTTTTACCAATGTAAACATACCATAAAATTGAATCTTGTGACATAAAAATTTCCTGTGCACTAAATTTTTAATTCAATAAGAAACAATTAAACCTTATGATAGAATAATCAAATTACATGCTTAAATTCATGATTTACGGGTACAACATGATAGAATAATCAAATTTCTATTGCAAATATTTACTTTATGATAAAATCTACAAATTATACATACCTCATGATGCTTGAGGGTAAACCATGAAAAATAATGTCATTTTATCCCAATTAATTATACAAATATAATAAAAATTCCTGTGGGATAAAATTCATTATATAAGTATAATTAATTACAATATTATGTCTAATTCCTTGTATGATCTTTAACCAACTTAATATATAATTTTAATCAAAATATAGATGTTGTGGCTTGTCCATGATTAATCAAAATTATAAAGATCGCTTTGACATAAAACTTAATCATATGAGAATAAATCATATTATCATTTCAAAATTAAGATATAATATAATTATGAATAAGATTCTCATATAATTTCATAATTGAAATATAATATTTGATTTCATACATATATGCATAGAATAAAATTTTCCAGAATATATTCATGCATAAATTAAATCAAAATTCCATAAATTGTAAAGCAGAATAAGTATATAAGGTATGAAAACGATTGCATATCAAAAAGGCTTTATTGATTCAGTGGTCTGCACATATTACAACATTCTACATGGGTTCAACACCCAGCTAGCCCAAAACATGGGATTTTTCATTTTTTTTAGACTATTCATCATCTTCAACCTCTAGCGGGCCAACCCCACCCATATGCAGACCTGGTTGGTTCTTAGTCATTTGGACACCATTTTACATGATTCAAAAGCCAAAAACAAGAAAATCAAACAAAATAAAGATTTCTAATCTTATTTTTAAGAAACAAGGCCCTTCATACCATAAGAAACACATGTCATTAACAAAATGCAGAAAATAAAAATTAAATCATACCTCCAACCATTGCCATGAAGAGTTGTCTTGTTTTGGTTCTTTCAAGCTCTCTCTAGATGGTGTATCAGAATGAATTCAAAGAGATGAGTTCACTGACCAAATACATGTGCTATATATAGGCATTCTACCATCAAGAATGCATTTAGTAGCCATTACCACTCATTATTGGCTGTTATAATTCATTAGTGGCCATTACCACCCATTAACAACCATCAATTTGGCTTCCAAAACTGACGAGCGTTTCAATTTTTCAAAATGTTAGGACCCAAAATTATTACATTTATACGTAAACAAAACTCAAAGGGAACATCTACAACTTATTTTAGCACACATTATATACAATAAGCTTTGAATGCACCTACTTTTCAACCTAATAAGTACTAATTAAACCTGATATTTCTGAACCTTATGAACTCTTAATTGCATTATTGCAATGCACACCATACACAAAGACTAATAAGCCATAACAAGATCCAACTTTTGTCAATACTGAGGATCAAAGCTATATGATGTTGTCAGTCCCCTCGTCAAACAGGTATAAGCCTAAGTTAAGTCCAAAGAATTAGTATTTTAACAATTTCTCCAAGAGTCATATATGTTTGCATAGATTAAATATTTCGTAGACAGAATGGATGCCTCGTTGCATTTACACAGTTCCATCATACTTACAATCCTAATCGAGTTTCTTTGAAATGCAGCCAGCTATATGGTTGCGCAAAGAACAGGACTGCAGATACAACCAAATTCAAAGAGGGGCACCACAAAGCCCTCTTACCTCAGAGACTATGTATAAGAAAGAAAGGGAGAAAGGAAGATGACCTGGAAGCTGACCCGCAACAGTGATGGAGAATGGTCGACGACAACGATGACACTGCTGGTGTGCTTCACGACGACACTGCTGGTGTGATTCACGACGACAACCAACTTAGAGAGACAAAGCTTAAGGGCACAACAGTACTCAGGTAGTGCAGGCTAGCTAGACTACGAGAGTACGCGAGGGAAAGATTAAATTTACCAGCATACAAAGACGGTCGTTATAAAACCCGTCGTTGGGTAATCCAATTCAACGACGATGCCTATTAAACCCGTTGTTGTAATTGGAAGACGACATCGTTTTCGGTAAAAAACGTCGTTGAAGTAAAGCGCATATTTACTAAAATGCCACCGCCTGTTAAACAACAACGTTTTTCGGACCACCGTCCTTGAAAGCGGGTCCTAGAAGCAAGAGTTTGTAGTAGTGAATATTTTATATTACATTCTATAACTATTTTCTTTTACATTTTACATATCATTCAATTTTTTCATATTAGTAATTTCTAAATTCAAATATATATTTTGCTCTATAAATATTTCACATCAACAAAGTTCATGATCGAAAATTATTTTTCCAACTAACCTAGAAAAAAATATGTTGGTTAAAAAAAGTTAAAATTTATTTATTTTTCAAATAAGTCTGTGAAAAAATATATTTCACATCAACTTTAACTATTGCAAATATAATTTTTATTTACTATCTCCAATATTACATATCACAAAATGCAAATTTTTTTACATTAAATTAGTTTAAACAAATTTTATATTGATTAAATTTATTTAATTAATATTTTTAATTTTAACCTAATTTGCACTTTTTAATATACTGCAATAGGAATCTCCACTCCATGTAGCGATACGGGAAAATATGATTTCAAAAATTCATTGAAATTTTACAAGAGGGGAACTTATACACCATACATAATTTAAGAATTGTCTCAGCAAATGATGCATATAAACCTGTCAAAGGAATATTTAAATGATTATTTTTGCTTACTACTGTTGTCAAGAAAATTAGTAGCATATCCATTAGCATTCCTCTACACTATTTTGAGTTTGGTTCAATGGAAACTCTAGCTCAAAGGATGGATGATAGAGCAATCTTAGCAAGTACAACATTAATTATTTTGCAAATTCATAACTAATTTATGTCACTCTAACATATCTCATATTTTGTTTAAATAATAATTTTGTACAGTTCATTAATTTATATTTCTTTGCATAATAAAATGTAATATAGAACATTATATTTTCAAATCTCCCTTTTTTATCGGTTATTTCCAGAAATGGAGTTGTTAAAGTTACTTTGTAGACATAGTCTCAGAATTTGAAAAAGCAATCCACATCCAAGAAGAAGGGTCAAAGATAGTTGCAATCACTTCTATCATGGTTAAGAAATTCATAGGTTTGATTACTTTCATACATTTAAAATCCTTAACAAAATATTCTACACTATATATATCTTAATGCTCTATCTCTTTTCTTTTCTTTATATATATATATATATATATATATATATATATATATATATATATATATCTGTGTGTGTGTGTGTGTGTGTGTGTGTATGTATGTATGTATGTATGTATATAGATAATTTAGCCAAAAAAATATGGATAACTAAATAAATGGATGGTTAAATTATACTTAACTTTTACATTAAATGATTTTCATATGCATTTCACTATGGAAATTGAAATTATTTTTCTAAATTTAAGTTTTATATTAAGATATATATATATATATATATATATATATATATATATATATATATATATATATAAAATCTTTAAATAACATTTAAATAAAAATTGATCCATAATTTCCTATCTCTTTATTTTTATATTAGCATGTTTATTTAATTTGATATTTATTTATTTATTTTAGATGTTTCTTTACTTTCTTAAGTATTATTTTCAATTAAACTTATTTAATAAATAAATAATTTTAATTCAATGTAGTCTATATCATACTTTTTGCTTACAATAATTTTATTATATTTTATTTACTATATTATTTTTAATTTACTAACAATTATATTTTAATAATATTTTTTAGATGAGTATTCAATCAACTCAACTTCAACTACAAGAATCAATATCATTCTAGACAATCCTGATTTTGAAAAGTTCAAATAGAGTAAAATGAACTTCCTTCTTTTATTTTATTTTATTATACACATTTTGTAACATTCAATAAACAAAATTGTTAGTTTATTCTAATTCTTTGATTGATGTAGCTAAAAATTATAAATTTCATTTTAAATAACTACTTTGTAGAAAAAATGGAGCAACATCAAATAAAAGAACTATCTTCTCCAAATTCTACCAACATTGATCTTGACAAGAGAATGTCAAAAAATAGAAGATCTTTGCAAGATATAATGTCCATGAGATGGGTATCAAAATCAAATGTATGCAACCCTATCATGACCTTCATGTTCATAATATTCAATAACATTTTATTTTTTTTTAGTTTTAACATATATAAAATAACATGATAATGTGTTCACAATTCATGCAACAATCAATGAGATTGATGGTTCAGTTGAATTTTGAATTATGTTGCATGTGAGAGATGCCAAAAGAAAGTTATAAAAGAGGGAAATCAATACACTTGCAGAGAATGCAGACAGCCATCCAAGTATCCAACAAGGTTTAATGTTTTGTATATAATGAAAGTATATGATGACACCGGTGTAGCAACATTCACAATTTTCGATTGAGATGTGTAACAAATTCTAAACACAAAAGCATTTGAACTCTTTCACACTGAAAATGCAAATACGGCTAACATACCCCCATATTAAATACCTTTTACAAACACACTTTCATCCACTAATTAATATTTTTATGAAAAAAGGAGTCCACTTCAACACAACAAATATCATTGGATGAGTTAGGTGAAGAACTAATTATAAGTTAAAACCCAAAGCTACAAGCATCCAACAAGTCAAAAGGTGCATCTTCATCATCTAATGAAGAAGTTTATCAAATCTCACAAAGTCCATTCGGAAAGAAGGCAAATAAAAAAATTGTCAGAAATCAAAGTCCAAAGCTACAACTATTCAAGAAGTTAAAAGATGCATCTTCTTCATCAAAAGAAGAAGAAAATCTATTAAAAAGTGTGAAAAAACAATCTGTGATAAGTAAAAGCTCAAAGCTACAAGCATCAAATAGGTCAAAAGATGCATCTTAATCATTAAATGAAGTTTATTCAATCTTTGAAAGTCCATTAAGGAGAAAGGCGAATAAACAAGTTGGTCTGACATCCTTTGATGAAGAGTTAATCTTACTTTTAAGTTTAAAATGGATCACACCAAAGAAAACAAAATTCAACAACAGGTCACCGGAAAAAGGAAATAAATACAAAAGGTCTATTTAAATGAACAATTTTCAATGTTTATTTACATCATTTTTATGTTTTTTACCATTATGGTTGACTATTTTTTCTTTCATTAAATATATTTCTTAGACTGCTTTATTATGTCAATTCCACTTTATTCTAATATTGCTCTTATCAAATTTATACATAATTCTTAATTTTATCTTCAGGTTAATCAACTTTTGTTGAGTGGCGAGCCTCCAATTTTAGAATATTCCCTTCTAAATATATTGATAAATAAAAATATCTTAATTTGTACATAATTTTTTTATCTCCTTTAACAAAAAATAATATAAAATATAATTGACAATTATATTTTTAAATTTAATTTATCAAACAAATAATTTATATAAATATTTCTTTAATTATTTATCAACCCGCGCAACACGCAGGTTTGTGTCTAGTGTAATATGACTATAAGTATTTGTGCATGTCTTTTTCTGAGGCACATTCTCCACAAGTATGCCAATAAGGATGTCTCACTAGGACTAGATGTGGACCACATAATGATCGAAGACTCTGTTGTGGTACACCACTAGGTGAAGGTTTTTCTTGCATTTAAAGATGATATTGACTTGTATATATGAATCATTTATATTAAATCAAACTCACTAGGATGTCTCACTAAAACCAATGTTATTTTTGACACAACATCGGTTTGTTTTTGCATATTTTACCTTTTCTAGTTTATTTCTTAATTTACAACATCAATTTTTTTTTAACCGATTTTAACATTAATACTTTTAACCTTGGTTCAAAACCGATGTTAAATGCCCAAAATAAATTATGTTAAAAGCATTTTTTTCTAGTAGTGTGTATTGACATTATTGTTTTCATTACTTTAAACATTTATTTTATTTGATACTAATTATTCAATTATTTTGGGCAAAATTTGAATTGCCTGAAAACTAAGTGGACTAGTTATGTTTTTAAATTTGTAAGTTTGAGGTAATTTAAAAAACAGACAAGATATTAAAATAAATTGCAAAAAAACAACATTGGTTTTTAGAAAAATTGATGTTGTAAATGCACGACAACATCGGTTCTTCTAGAAAAAATGTTGCTGAGCAGAAAACAACATCGATTTTAAAAGTTATTAATAATTAACCGATTTTAAAAGACTATTTTCTAGTAGCGATTCCATTTACAATCAAGTGTATCTCTATATTTAGTTAATAACTAGATGTTTACCCAGGTGTTGTGCGGTTTATGAACGTATCTCAATATTTAGTTAATTTTGTTAACAGTGAAAATAAAAAAATAATGTCAACTTGTACAATTTCACCTTATTTTTTATGTTCATTGTTAGTGTTGAGTTGTGACTAAAATCCATATGGAAGTTTATTCTGTTATTTTCACGGTACCTTTAGTGCACCCGCTAAGACAAGAATGCTCTGTATTTAGAATAAGCTTCCACTTGTGTATTGCATCAGTAATAATAAAGGCTCTCTGTTTTCCCTCCCGTGGATGTAGCCTTGATCAAAGGTGAACCACGTAATTCTGTGCGTTCTTTCTCATCTCTCTCTCTCATTCATTTTGCTGCAACATCTGTGTGTATGACATTTCTGTTCTACTGCATCTCGTACTACTGTTCTTGCTTGTTCTTCATCACTTCCATAACAAACTAGTATCAAGAGCTCAAGTTGTGATCAAGGGAATTCAAGATTCTCGTATGAATATGAAGATCAAGTTGTGGGGAGTCTTGTTTCTGGTCCTTTCGCTGCTTCTTTGTGATCAAGAACACTCAAGAAATCATGTCAAACACAATCAGGATTGAGAAATTCAATGAAAAGAACAGCTTCAATCTGTGGCGCATCAAGATGCATGCTTTGTTGAAGGAACAACGTGTTTGGGCTCTTGTTGCTTTTGCATCTGTGAAGAAAGAAGTGACTTCTGAATCAAAAGAAAAGGCCTTTGTTTCAAAGACTGAAGAACTTGCAGAACAAGAAGAAAAGGCTCACTCACTAGTCTTGCTTTCTTTGTCGATGAAGTTTTATATGAAGTTGCAAATGAAGAAACTGCAAGTGGCTTATGGCTCAAGTTGCAAAAGTTGTATATGACTAAGTCAATCTACAACAAGCTCTTCTTGAAGAGGCGTCTATTTGGTTTACACGTGAAAGAAGGTACATCTCTTAAGGATCATCTTGATGAATTAAATTCTATTTTGATGGAATTAAGAGATATAGATGTTAAGATAAAGGATGAAGATGCTGCCATGATTCTATTAGTCTCTCTACCACCATCATATGACAGCTTTGTCAATTCTCTTAGTGTTGGTAAGGAATGTGTCACCATGGAGGAGGTGAAATCCAGCATATACTCGAGGGAACTTCGATTTAAAGCAACTGGAAATTTTGAAGAATCAAATGGATCTGGTCTTGTTGTCTCTAACTATAACAAGAACATCAAGCAAAAGGTGTTTAAAGGAAAAAAGAAGACTCATGTTAATCCAAAGGATATCTATAACTACTACAACGAGCCAGGTCATTGGAAGAAAGACTGTCCTAAGAAAAAGGGCAAACCATCTGCTGTTGTTGCCAAGGAAGGTTCCACATCTCAAAATGAGCTTGTTCTCTCAGTTGCTAATCATCACCAACATTCTGAAAATCAGTGGATATTAGACTCTGGCTGTTCCTTTCATATGTGTCCTAACAAAACCTGGTTTGACACCTATGAAGAGAAATCGGGTGGAAATGTCTTCATGGGAAATGATGTCTCATGCAAGACAATTGGAATTGGCACAATAAAAATCAAGATGCATGATGGAATTATCCGAACAC
>NC_038246.2:17085940-17101617 GCF_000004515.6 Glycine max | reverse complement strand
TAATCTCTATAGGTATTATGGATGGAAAGGGGTTCAAATGCAGCACTGAAATTGGGGTCATGAAAATTCAGAAAGGCTCTACAATGGTGATGAAGGGTATAAAGAGGGGTAATCTCTATATATTTCAAGGTACAACATGTGTTGAGGATGGTCTAGTAGCTATTGCATCAAGATCCAATAAGAGCATACCTGACTTAACTCAATTGTGGCACATGAGGCTAGGTCATATGAGTAAAAAAGGTATGATGATACTTAAAAAAACAACAGCTGTTGGGAAATCAGAAACTAGATGAACTGAAATTTTGTGAGCACTGTGTTTTCGGCAAGCAACAGGATTAAATTTCCTAAAGCAAATCACACCACCAAAGGAACTCTTGATTACATTCATGCTGACTGTTGGGGGCCTGCAAGAGTACCTTCTCTGGGTGGTGGAAGGCATTTTCTGTCCATAATTGATGACTACTCAAGAATGACATGGATCTACATCATGAGTCAGAAGAGTCAAGCTTTCAAATGCTTCAAAGAATAGAAAGCACTGATTGAAAAACAAACTGAAAGGAAAGTTAAAAGACTCAGAACTGATAATGGCTTGGAGTTTTGCTCAACAGAATTTAACAAATTCTGCAGAGATGAAGGGATTGCTAGACAACTTACTGTTAGGAATACTCCTCAGCAAAATGGAGTTGTTGAACGAATGAACAGAACACTCCTGGAAAGAACAAGATGTCTGTTATCCAATGTTGGTCTCAACAGAAGTTTTTGGGGAGAAGCTATCAATACAACTTGTTTTCTGATCAATAGAACACCCTCAACTGCTATAGGACTTCAAACTCCTATTGAAATTTGGAATGGCAAAACAGCAAACTACTCAAACCTAAGAGTATTTGGCTGCAATGCTTATTATCATGTCAATGAAGAAAAGTTGGTACCTAGATCAAGAAAGGGTCTGCTCATGGGTTATGGTGATGGGGTGAAAGGTTATAGGATCTGGTCACCCTCGAAAAAGAAAGTTCTTCTCAGCAGAGATGTAATTTTTGATGAATCCCATCTGTTTCATCCCAAGCTTGAGGTTCAAATTGTTGGAACATAGAGGTGCCACTCTCCTCGAGAAAAGGATGTAGAATCTATAACCAAAGACTCAGAAAAAAGGGGTCATTCCAAAACATCTCCTGTGGTTCTTCAAGAAGGTGAGAAATCAAAAGATTCCAGTGCAAATGAGTCTTATTTGGCTGCTGAACTGGATCCTCCACAGCTCAATTCTGGAATTAATCAGAGACCAAAAAGGGTCACTAAACCTCCTGAAAGATATGGTTTTGAAGACATGGCTGCCTATGCATTACATGCAGCTGAAAAATAGATTCAAATGAACCAGCCACTTACCAAGAAGCTATCAATCATCCTGAAGCTGAAAATTGGTTGTTAGCTATGAAAGAGGAAATGGAATCTTTGTATAAGAATCAAACCTGGAAACTTGTTGAACTACCTAAAGGAAGACATGTGGTAGGTTGCAAGTGGATATTCAAGAGGAAACCTGATCTTTTAGAAAAGGAAGGGATAAGATACAAGGCTAGGTTAGTTGCCAAGGGATTCAGCCAGAAAGAAGGAGTAGATTTCAACGAAATCTTTTCTCCTGTGGTTAGACATACATCCATCAGGGTTCTGCTTGCTATAGTGGCAAACCAAGATCTAGAACTTGAACAACTTATGACATGCTTATTGCGGCAAAAAGCATGTGTGATATACAAAATCTGAAGATCCTCCTGAATGGTGAATTTGATATGAAAGATCTAGGGGCTGCAAAGAAAATCTTAAGAATGGAGATCTATAGGGACAAAACTCAGAAAAGACTATTTTTGTCTCAAAAGGATTACATTCAAAAGATACTTGTGAGGTTTGGAATGGATGATTTTAAACCTATCAGCACTCCCCTTTCAGAAAAAGAGAAGTTGTCTGTTGTGATAAAGGTTCAAGCTAAGGCTTATCAGGACTATATGTCAAAGGTTCCATACTCAAGTGTTGTTGGAAGTCTCATGTATGCCATGGTCTGCACTAGACCTGACCTTGCTTATGCTGTTAGCATGGTCAATAGGTTCTTAAACCAACCTCAAAAGGAACATTGGAAGGTTGTGAAGAGAATTTTCAGATATCTTAAAGGGACTACAGATGTAGGTTTGATCTATGGATCTCACTCAGATTGCTGCCTCACTGGCTATTCTGATGCAAATTTTGCTGCTGATCTGGTCAAGAGAAGGTCCCTAATAGGGTATGCTTACACCCTTGGTGGCTGCTTGGTGAGTTGGAAGGCAACACTTCAACTTTCTGTTGCCCTCTCAATTACTGAGGCTGAATTTATGGCTCTTACTAAAGCTACAAAGGAAGGAATTGGCTGAGAGGTCTGATAAATGATCTCGGAATTAATCAAGAATATGCTAACATCTACTGTGACAGCCTTAGTGCTATATGCTTGGCCAAGGATCAGGTTCATTATGATAGAACCAAGCATATAGATGTTAGATATCACTTCATTCGGTCAGAAAGAAGAATCAAAGTTCATAAGATTAGCACTCTGCACAATCCTACTGATATGTTCACAAAGCCAGTTCCAAAGAGCAAGTTTGATCACTGCTTAAGCCTGCTCAATGTAGATTGTTGGGGTTAAGATCATGTGTGTTTGGAGGGAGCAGTTTGAGTTTTATATGGATGTTAGTTCAAGGTGGTGAATTGTTGAGTTGTGACTAAAATTCATATGGAAGTTTATTCTGTTATTTTTTTTGTTTTGTCCTCTGCTTGTATAAGGCAAGGATGCTCTGTATTTAGAATAAGCTTCCACTTGTGTATTGCATCAGTAATAATAAAGGCTCTTTGTTTTCCCTCCCGTGGATGTAGCCTTGATCAAAGGTGAACCACGTAATTCTGTGCGTTCTTTCTCATCTCTCTTTCTCATTCATTTTGCTACAACATCTGTATGTATGGCATTTCTGTTCTGCTGCATCTCCTGCTTCTGTTCTTGCTTGTTCTTCATCACTTCCATAATAGTTAGCCAATGTTTAAAAGTTGAAACTACACCACTATGTGTTGGTGTAGGCTTAGAATCCCTTTATAAGGTTGTAAGTTGTCAGATTGATTTCAAAAATAAAAGAGCAATTGAAAAAGTTATGTATTATTGTGGGTATGTTTGCATTATTTCCATTTTGGGTGCGAAGGAATTCAGAAGCCCTTCTATTTAGAATTTGATGAACATATCGATCAAACATTGTAAATGTTACTACACTTGTATCCAGAGAAAGCAGAAATTCGAAAATGGTGACGATCAAAAATCAAACTTTCACTCCATTTAAAGTGGAGGCGTGACTTTTTGGTAACTTGCATAAGCTGAAATGGTGCCTTAATTTTTTAAACCATGATGCAGCTCCACTCACCCACGTATTGCGTCTTCAGTACATGCCCACTCCATGAGTGACACATATGCAAGAGTAATACGTGTGTGTTGCACTCGCCTGTAGCAAAAGACAAAATGAAACATTTGTCTTCAATGCATCCTCCAACGATCAGAAAAGGGCAGAATCGTCATATATAAGGACATCATCCACCTGACACGTCTAATTTTGCTTGCAAGATCAAAAGCTTGTCCACCCCAGACAACTTGACAGAAGAAGCCTAAGCAATACTGGTCCAAGCTAGGGGAGCTTGACATGCCTCACAAACCTGCAACTCTTACATTAGCCGAGGTTACCACCCTCGACACCGAGCAATCTCCCTTGACACAAGACGATTTCCCTTGACACTAGATGATGGAAGCTTGCTTGTGGAACTTCTATGGGGGCTGGATCTTTGAGCTTCAATGAGGTCCTTCAATGGAGATTTTCCACCATGGAGATGCAACGGAAGGCAAAGGAGAAGAGGAGAGGGGAGGCACCATCCACTAAGGAATAAGCCATGGAAGAAGGAGCTTCGCCACCAAGAATGTGCCTTGGATAAGAAGCTTGGAGAGGATGCTTCAATGCAGGAAAAGAAAGAGAGAGGGAAAGAGAGAGTTGGGAGCACAAAATTGAAGGAGGAAAAGGGGGAGAGAAGTTGAACTTTGAGTTGTGTCTCACAAGACTCTCATTCATCAAAGTTACAACAAGTGTTACACATGCTTCTATTTATAGACTAGGTAGCTTCCTTGAGAAGCTTTCTTGAGAAAACTTCCTTGAGAAGCTAGAGCTTAGCTACACACACCCCTATAATGACTAAGCTTACCTCCTTGAGAAGCTTCCTTGAGAAATTTCCTTGAGAAGCTTCCTTGAGAAGATTCCTAGAGAAGCTAGAGCTTAGCTACACACACCTCTCTAATAGCTAAGCTCACCTCCTTGAGAAGAGAAGCTAGAGCCTAGCTACACACCCCTTATAATAGCTAAGCTCACCCTATGACAAAATAAATGAAAATACAAAAGAAGTCCCTACTACAAAGACTACTCAAAATGCCCTGAAATACAAGGCTAAAACAGAATGGCCAAAATACAAGGCCCAAAAGAAGGAAAAACCTATTCAAATATTTACAAAGAAGAGTGGATCCAACCTTGGCCCATGGGCTCAGAAATCTACCTTGAGGTTCATGAGAACCCTAGGGCCTACTTTAGTAGCTCTAGCCCAATCCTCTTGGATTCTTCTATCTAATACCCTTGGGGGGTAGGATTGCATCACTAGACAACCTCTTTCGCTGACAAGCCAGCTTAGAGCTTGGGGGGCTTATGTACTATCCAGGGTCCACAAAACACGCATGACAAGCAATTTGGCCCTCAAATACACACGTTAGCCCTCCATGTTAGCCCTGCCTCATGAGCATGGACGTTCCACGCTTAGCAGGCGAGCTCCCAAACTGACAGGTTATCTCTAAGCACCCATTATTTGAATATGTTGTGACCTCTTTATCTCGTGGCAGGTATTCAATTATCTATAAGGTACACATTATCTGTAAGCTACAATTATCTACAAGCTATTCATTATCTGCAAGGGTTGTTACAACAGCGTAACAATCCCAGCAAATAAGGACCCGCAGCTTCCACTCCACTCTATAAGTACCAGGTTCTATCTCACCCTTTTACAAAATTTATTCTCACCTAACTCTCGTACTTACTTCAGTGTCGAAGTCCTTTATTTTGCAGGTATCCCCTCTTGTCCTTTTAACAAAGGCTACTCTTAGTCTGACGTGCGAGATCTTAGAGCCTTCCTTGGCCACGTCCACCCTGACGAGGGACCGCTCTAGATTTTAGTAAGTAGAGTTCCGAAAAGTAAATTTGATCTCATATATGTGTTAAATTGTTGATTAATGGTTGTAAAAGCTTGACCAATTTTGTATGATAATTTTCTTGTAACAAGCTAAATTTTAGTGGATAACTCTGATAAATTAGTTTCAACTCGAGACAAATTGTAGACATAGCTAAAAAGTGAAAATGATCATGTAGGCTGAGAATGATGGCTCTGAACTGAATAGTAGGATTTATTAACTTATAGATGGAGGAAAAGACTAGGCAGATGCTGAGAACTATTTCCCTCTGGATGATCTCCTTTCAAAACTTACTCTCTTTTCCTCTATTATGAATGTTGTTTTTCCTCTGTTCACTACTACTAAAAGAAGTTTTAACATCGGTTTTGGACAAAATCGATGTTAAGTTAAACGCGGTGGCAAATTTGTAAATAAAATGTCATTCTTAACATCGGTTTTCCAAAAAACCGATGTTAATGCATACACGTTAACATCGGTTTTTGAAAAACCGATGTTAACTAATGATGTTAACATCGATTTTTCAAAAACCGATGTTAATGCATACACGTTAATGCATACATGTGTTAATATTGAAATATAAATAATTTATGTTTGTTAATACATGTGTTAATATTGAAATATAAATAATTTATGTTTGTTAAAATTAGGAGTGATCCTAATCAACTTTTTTTTTCTGCTGAACAATATCCTTGAAATCATTTTTGGTTATGTTGTAAAGCTGAGGTTGTTTGTGTTGCTGTTGCTGTCTACCCCCATTCATGTTGCTGTTGTTGTTCTTGCCATAATTGGGCTGGTCTCTTTTGGTCTTCCTAATGTTTTTCCCCATTTTGTTCACACCCAAATTATCATTATGCCTGTTTGTTGACTCATCCATTCTCTTGCTATAAACACAAACTCCAATTCACAAACTATTATATTACAAGGACAACCTGGAAATTGACAGCATGAAACACAAACACAAATCAACCTCAAAAGTCAATTTGGTTAGAGTAACCGTGTATGTGTTATCTGTAGAAGCAAGCTTCATGATGAATCAAGATTGATTCAAAGAAGTTTTGATTATAACAAAGGTGATGACAAAAAGCTCAAAGGTCAAGAACACTTCATGATAACAAAGATAATGATCTCAAGAATCAAAGAATGAGTTCAATATGGTTCAAGTGGAAATTAGATTTCAAGAATCAAGATTCAAGGTTCAAGCTTCCAAGAATCAAGATCAAGATTCAAGACTCAAGATTCAAGAATCAAGAGAAGACTTAATCAAGATAAGTATGAAAAAGTTTTTTCAAAAAATGAGTAGCACATAGATTTTTCTGAAAACCTTTTTACCAAAGAGTTTTTACTCTCTGGTAATCGATTACCAGATTATTGTAATCGATTACCAGTAGCAAAATGGTTTTCAAAAAGCTTTGAACTGAATTTACAACGTTCCAATTGATTTCAAAATGTTGTAATCGATTACAATGTTTTGGTAATCGATTACCAGTGTGCTTGAACGTTGAAATTCAAATTCAAATGTGAAGAGTCACATTCTTTCACAAAAAAGCTTTGTGTAATCGATTACATTGATTTGGTAATCGATTACCAATGATAGTTTCTGAACAAATCAAAAGATGTAACTCTTCAAATAGTTTTTGAGTTTTTCAAATTGGTTTTAAGTTTTTCTAAAAGTCATAACTCTTCTAATGGTTCTCTTGACCAGACATGAAGAGTCTATAAAAGCAAAGCTTTGTTTTGCATTTCAAATCAATCAATCTTTACATCTATCTTTTCCAATTCATTCTTTACACAAGCAATTTTTTCCACATTGATTTCTGAGTCTCTTTGAACTTCTTCTTCTTCTTCCTTTTGCCAAAACCTTTCCAAAGTTTTCTGGTTTTCTAAACCTTGAAAACTCGTGCTATTCATCCTTTTCATTCCCTTCTCCCTTTGCCAAAAAGAATTCACCAAGGACTAACCGCCTGAATTCTTTTTGTGTCTTTCTTCTCCCTTTTCCAAAAGAACAAAGGACTAACCACCTGAATTCTTTTGTGTCTCCCTTCTCCCTTGTCAAAGAATTCAAAATGACACAGTCTGAGAATTCTTTTGATTCTTCCCTTTCCCATATACAAAAGATTTCAAAGGACTAACCGCCTGAGAATTCTTTTGTATCCCCATTCACAAAGTTTCAAAGGTTTAACCGCCTGAGAACATCGTCTTAACACATTGGAGGGTACATCCTTTGTGGTACAAGTAGAGGGTACATCGACTTGGGTTTGACTGAGAACAAGAGAGGGTACATCTCTTGTGGATCAGTTCTAGTGGAGGGTACATTCACTAGGTTGTTCAAAGAGAACAAGGGAGGGTACATCCCTTGTGGATCTTTGCTTGTAAAAGGATTTTTACAAGGTTGGAAAAGAAATCTCAAGGACCGCAGGTCGCTTGGGGACTGGATGTAGGCACAGGTTGTTGCCGAACCAGTATAAAAACTTTTGTGTGTTTGTCTCCTTCTTCCCTACTTTTTTAATTTCCGCTGTGCATTTTAATTCCCGCTTTTACTTTTGGTTAAGTTTCTTTTCTGTTCTTCATTTACTTAACAACATAGTAAAAGCCTTAGAAGAGCAAATTTTTAATTAGTAAAGGTTTAGGAATAATTAATTCAACCCCCCTTCTTAATTATTCTGAGGCCACTTGATCCAACATTATCCACGCACGCTATTAGTAGTAACCGTGTATGTGTTGTCTAGTATTCTTTTCTTCTTAATTGCTGGCTTGAAAAATGGAAGAGGTGGATCTTGCTCTTTTGTAGGGTCTCTTGTCCAGCTAGTTAGTCTTATTTTGAAAGTAACTATGAGCCTCACAAGAAAAAACTTTAAATTGTTATAATTCACCAAATTTTAATATTGTCATAAATCATATAACAAATCATCTGCTTGGTGCAACTGAAAATCATTCAAATTTGTCCAATACTTTAAGATTAAGTCTTATGGATAAAAATTAAAAAATTTGAAAAGAAATTTCATTCAAAATGATCAATTAAATTTTCAATAAATATTATCAATAAAATTATAGATATGTTAAAAAAATGTTACAATGAAAAGAAAAAAACATATGTTGAACGTGTTTGGTGACTAAATGTTGGTCACAGTTGATGGTTAAACCAATATAAATTTTTGGTACACTACTCTTCTTTATCCTTACACTTAATATGTTGTTTGATTGAATTTGTGGTTCTTTATGCTCTATATTGAATTGTTTAGAGCTTTCAGTCCTGTTTATAATTTCGTCTTTCACAATTTTCACAATTGAAGAAAAAGTATTTTCTGGAAGAGTTTTTGACAAACTCAATTTAGGTAGCACGCTATAATTGAAGGATTATGATCATTTTCTTAACTTTAAATTTGTAGGTAACACACATCATCAAATGTGCCTATTTTTTTTATATGTTTTTTTTTTTATTTTGCCCACTTGTTGAGGTTAGAGTAGTCCTTATCCAAAAGACCTATGGCTTGGCTGGCACAGCACTTAGATTCCATCAACACCTATGGTTGACAAAAATCCAAGTAGAAACAAAGGTGTCAAATACATTCCTACAAATATAAATGATCTTACAATCAATCTCTTTAATTGATTTGGCCAATGAAGTGAATGGAACATGAGTCCCAAAATTTCTTGGCTCGGGCATTTTGGATAGGTCATCAGTTTCGCCATTAATTTCATCATAAATGACAAATTCAAATGGAGGCACAAGTTGATGGGGATTGAAAATAATGGGTGGTTCTCTAAGGAAGCAAAATACTGCCATTATGTGAATATATATGTTTATTTTGTGAATATACCTGTGTATTTTGTCCTAAACTTTACAAGCATCAATGACATTATGTGAATATATATGTTTTCAGTTTCTGAAAATAGTAGCTACATTCTCTAGCGTGTCAGTATTCTTTTTCATTTCTGCATGGATAACAGAGTGAAACCTCCAACTTTAAGAATTTAATTACAAAAGGATTTAAATATTTCGATGAGCAAGTTCTCTTTGTTGTTCATAATATATTACTACGTATGTGACATCTACTGATTGTCCTGCTTTCTACAATAACTTTATACCAATGTGTAGCTGCAAAATTCAAATTATGGGTTATGTTGTAAATATAATTGATAAATTTGAGCCAATTCCCTCTGATATCATTTTGACCTTTGAGGCAAAACTTTAACAAAATTTAAGAATATCATTTGACACTATATAGGACTTGATAACAAATACTTGTTATTCTAGTAAGTCCTTCATAACTAAATTAGAACATCTTGATAGTGTGGAATGACATTGTACTAAGTCGTTGATAACAAATACTTGTCTTCTCATATGATGCTAACCAATTTTTGTGTTAAAAACATTTATAACAAACTTCTGATATAAACTTTTCTGTCAACAAATACTAGTCTTATTATTTTAACTAATGTATTTATGCAGGCAAAGTTTGATATCACAGAAGCTCCAAAGGTGAAGATGAAGGTTATGTCAACGGTTGCGACGAGATGGCGGCAATTTAAGTCCTCCTTGGCTACAAAATTTGTGTTTGCCAACACTAAAGGCCAACAAACGTAGGATGTTGTTACAAAATATGGACTAGATCATGAAGCTTGGAAACAATTTGAAGCAACCCGGCTCACACCTAACCGGTTAGTTTAATTTGTCGATCGTAACTTCAAATGAATATTTTTACAACAATTTCATTATTTTCATTTCAAAAAACTTGATGGCAATTATGTATGTCACATTACAGGGTATTAGGAAACGAGCACAATCAATTCAAAAACACAACGACTGCCCTCACGTACTTTCACGTGGGGGATATGATTTGCTTGAGAAGAAATTGTTAGACGAGAAAAGAAAAAGGCTACAAGAGGAAGCATTGTTGAGTGAAAATCCAGCAAGTGTTGATGACCCCCCATCTCCAATTAAAAGACATGTTAAGTGGAAGGTTGCTCGGACCAGGGCTTTTGGCAATATGACATCTGAGTCGGCACAGGAAATAGAAGATAAAATAGTAAGTTCACCAATATGTTGCAGTGTTCATATGTTTAAGTATTTTGTAATGACAATCACTGCACGTTGTGTGTTTCTTTGTCACTTTTTTTGTGTAGGGCTCCTTAGAAGAACAGGTTACGCAAGGTTCCTTTGTACCCCATGGTCAGCAAGACATACTGAACACTGCCATTGGGCGACCTGACCATGGGGGTCGCGTTCGTGCAGCGGGCTCAGGTGTCACTATTACTTAGTACTACAGAAGGGCATCAAGGACATGCAACAACTCGTCCACATCCATCAGCCAACAACAATTAGATGAAGTTATTGCAAGGCTTAGGGAAGACATGACTGGTCAGATTAGGGAAGAATTGAGGACTCAAATTAAGGAAGAATTGAGGGCTCAGCTAGAAGAGGAAAATAAAAGGAGCTTGGAAATAATGACCATGGCATTGAAAGAGGCTATTAAAAAAGAGTTGTCACATAAAGGATCCCCAGAGTCACTCCTAATTCAGCCGGACATACAACAATTAGGTGCGCCTGTCAACACTAATGGAAGTAATGTTGTTATCAATGTCCAGCCTTCATGGGAACATGGTGGTGATGTCATACCAATGATGGGACTGTATGTGCAGCGTAAGGATGGTACACTAGGGTTGGTGGCCATGGGGAAAATAATGGAGGGGGATTCAGTCATACACACAGTGGCTTATGCAGATGATGTTGTAAGGGTAAGTGTGGAAACAATTATAGATCCTGAGGCTGAGGTCCTCTATGCCACCTCAGAAATACAATATATGAAGCAGGCCGTCGATACATTTGTAGCTTGGCCTACACACCTTGTGAAAGCTGTATTAGATGAGGTAACACGTTTGATTTCACATACCTAAAGTAAAACATTCATAGATTAGACATCAAATACTCACCCACTTTGATTAACCATGCAGGATGTAGAAATTATTCCGCACAACGAGGATGCACATGTGCCAAAGCCGGCTAATGTGGACGCAGATGATCCGTTGCGTGGCCTGATAAAGTACAGTTTTGATATTTATGAGAAGCCAGTTGAAATCAACTTTGATGGGAGCTGCTTTGGAATTGCAGATGCACCTACATCGATATTCATAACATATTCAGATGTTAGTGAAATAATAGCAGGAGACAAAACTCTGAACATATCAGTACAACAATTATGGTTAATGTAAGTGAAATCCTTAATTTATTTGTTCCTCATTCATTCTATATCATGATCCACTACAATACTTTCAAATGATGTAAATAGGTATATGCATGAGTGGAGTCAAACCTTGGGTCAAGGTTCCATGTATGCATTCCTTGAGTCACAGTCATTGGTGGTTTCAAAGGATAGACGCAGCGAGTGCCAACAATATCTTGAAAGATGGCTTAAGGAATCTGACCGAGAGGTGTACGTTGGACCTTACTTCCATCAGTAAGTCATGTTTAAGAATAATACTTGAAATGATGTTTTGGTGTATACGTATGTAATGTGCATGACATGTAGGGCACATTGGCAGCTCGTACTTTTGTGTCCCAGGCAACATGTTGTTGTTTGGTTGTGTTCGTTGCGTAGGAAACTTGATATGCATATCAAAGCCGCAATTAATAAGTTATCTCATAACATATAACTGTTTACGAGCTTTCTTTAATGGTCATCATTAAACATGTTGTTGTTCTATATGCGTTGATGTGCTTTTTTAAAACCAGTGTAATGACGAAATTAAAGACAAGCTTGTCTCCTGAAAGTAAGGCAGCTGCACCTAAGTGGATTGAAGTTAAGGTTAGTGATATGTACCATGCGTTATTGTTGTCTAGTTATGTCATGTAATTATGTAATGTATAGGATATTCAAATTTTTTTCATATGTAGAGTCACGTTCAAACCGGATGTTATGAATGTGGATATTACGTAATGCATTGGATGTGGAACATCATAACCAGCGAGATAAAGAGTGACTAGTCCATGGTATGCATAAACTTGAGTTTCTAACATTGTTGACTGCAATTGGAACTGAATTTTGTTATTTGCAGTACTAACTTTTAAATATTAATACTTGTAGTGGTTTGCTGATGCGACATCGTTGGACATCGACAACATCACAACAATTCAAAACAAATGGGCAAGATATTTTTTAAAGGCTGCGTGTAAAAAGGGCTAATGATGGCTTATGAGTATTCTTTTTTGCTGTATTTCAGACAATTGTTTTGTTATTTTCGTTAGGAGCTTTGAAATTTTCAGTCATGGTAGTAATACAGTGACCATTCACAATTGGTATAATGGTGATGTGCCCAAACATCGTGGTGTTCTATTTTTAGTATTACCTACTCATTCATCTATAATTTTAGTAATATACTGTCATTACCCCCTTGAACTGCATTGCACCTGCATTTGATTCCCACAAAAACAATTTAGTGCAGATGTTCTACCACGAACCTTCCCATTGCAGCAGTTTACTAAACGAATGAAGTGTGGACACTTTTTGCCACTGCACATCAGATGACAACTTCTTCAATGGGTGCCACTGACTAGGTACTTGCACTTCATCAGAACTTGCATGTCTGTGTGTGTGTGTGCTGTGTTACCTCATGTGTGTGTGTGTGTTTCTGCCTGTGTTACCTTATTTGTGTGTGCTAAAATACATAAAATATTCAAAATATAGAACAAAAGAAGGATAAGATACCACGAGTAAGTAGAGTAGATTAATTGGTACAAAATTGTTATAACTTAATCAAAAATTTCAAGTTCAACTTGTTGATATGCAATTGGATTAAAACTTGGAGGAAAAGTTTTTCGTCCATAGTGATCCCACAAGCATCCAATAGGATTGTTTTCCGTGGAGAATACCCTTGTTTATGAAAAAGAAGGATAAGATATGTAACCTGTCATTTGCCAAAATAGCTTTGGTAATTTAACCCGTCAATCTGCATAACTCAATCAGCATATTATGTATGAGAGGATTTGGATCCTCCTTTTTATTTTTTACATGAGAGTTCAATAAATCTGAGCTATTTATTCTATATGAAACTTCATCTTGGGTAGCAACAAATATTGTTTGTTATGCTCCACGAAATCTCCATCCCACATTGGAGCCAAAACAAAAATTCTACCAGTGCAGGTTGCACCATCCTTGATAATTTTATAAAACTCTTCATCAGGGGGAATCCCATATATATATATGTGTGTGTGTGTGTGTGTGTGTGTGTGTGTGTGTGTGTGTGTGTTCTTATCTTTTCCCTGGACAAGGACTTTCAGTTTAATGCTACTATGCACCTTAGAAACAATTAATTAATAGTTCAGCAGCTCTTCATCAGTGAGCACTTTGATTTCTTGAGTTTCACTCATTAGATTAATCTAAGGGTCACCGATTCACCGTTATTGCTGAAAAGGACTAGAAGTTCCAATTAAAAACCATGGAAAATGTTCAGAGACAAAAAAGGGAGAGAACATAAAAAATGGGAAAGTTTAGTTCAAGTTACAGTACTTTTGATTATGGGGTTCTACTTGCCTTTCTTCTGTTATCACATTTCCCTTTTCAACTTGGATTGGGTGGCTCCATAGTGGAGTTCCTTCCTTGATTCCAGGGACCTCTTCCTTTTGTTCTTGAAACTGAGTCAACTACCAATAACATTTTAATTTGAGATAAAAATTTGCTTTTAACTCATACAGATGTGACATGTCTTGATCAGGTATGTGGGGGTTGGTGAATTAGAGGATGTGCGGGCCTTCTACTATTCAATTAAGTCAAAGAACAAACCCAAGGAGGATCCTCCCATGCTTTGGCTTACTGTGGCCCTGGTTGCTCATGGTTTTCTCGCATTGTCCTTGAAATTGGTAATAGCATTACCATCTTTGTTTACTAATTTTTAATTTTGAGGATTGTTAGGAAAACAATTACTGATACACTATTTTTTATTGATTAAACTTATTGAAAACTTGGAAATCAGAAGATTCATTAAATTTTATATGAGATCCAACTAATAAGAGTTAGAAGAGTGTATTTCGAACATTTTTCTTTACTTTTTTGCCATATTGTGTACCTATGTAGTAGGTAACAAGAGCTGACCCTTACATTTTTATGTTTACTCTATGTGCGTGTTGCAGGTCCAGTTGCATTTAATCATGAGCAATATAATTGGAGCCTTCCCACTTTGATCTTGAGGCCACAATCATGGACAAAGGTAAGTGCATGCATCCACAGTTTTGTTGCCTAGAATAGATATATATTTTAGCTTTTATTGTATTTGTTTCATCAGATCCTTTTGGATATATATATATATATATATATATATATATATATATATATATATATATATATATATTTGAATTTACTAAAGGTCTTGTTTGAATAAATTTTTCCATACACCTTTTATAGGAGAAAAAAACAAGAAGGTATATCAAATAAGCTTTTTTCCATGAACTTGTTGGTTTACTTTTTCTTAAAGTTGATTTTAACTTGTGCGTAAACAAATTTTACCTTATGGAAGAAACTTGTTTCATTTTTCTTTCTTATTTAGTTTTCCTGTAAGTGCCTATGGAAAAATTTATGCAAACAGGACCTAATTCTGTTATGCTTATTTACTAGTATATAATATTTTTTTTATAGCTATTCATGGTAGGTTAGTAGAATTATATTTGTAGGCTTGCCTTTAGTTTGAAACTGGATGATTTGTATGCAACATTGATGGCTGTTGAGTTAACTTGACAGGCTGTTGTATGAAACTGGATGATTTGTATTGTGGATAATATTGAATCGGGAAAAGAAAATGCAGTTTATGTTTATTCATCCCATATAGTTTATTTTTTGTTTATTTAATTTAATTTTTTACACGTCCAATGCTAATCTACCTAAAACTTGTGTTTGGCAGCACAGGTGCTTTCAAATTCAATTTTCATTAGTCTAACCCAAAATGAACATGGATTACCGGATGAAGATGCACAGGTGTTTTTGATCTTGTTATGAGCTATTTATGTGTATTTAATTTCTTTTTATAAGCATATAATGGTTGATGAAGATGCACAAGTGCTGAAAATTTCGTAATTTAATTATGCTTTCTGCTTGAATGGTTTAACACAGGTGCTGAAAATTTCCTAATTTAATTATGCTTTCTGCTAGAATGGTTTAACCCAAATTTTGTTCACAGGGGAACTTCTTCAACGACGGTCGTTAACGCACCCGTCGTTATATTACTAACATTTTTACGACGTGCCTTTATATCACTGACGTTGAAATGCTCACGAACAAAGACGGGTGAAACGTCCACCCCGACGTTGAAATATTCAAAAACAACGACGGGTGAAATATACCCCGACATTGAAATGAAAAAATACAACAACGGCTTTTATGGGTACCCGACATTGAAATGGATCCAAACAACGACGGGTTCT
>NC_038246.2:17046156-17085840 GCF_000004515.6 Glycine max | reverse complement strand
CTATTCAGAACACTATCGCCGCTAAAACTTCTTCACTTCTTCCCCTATTTATAGCAAAATAGGGGAGAAGCTTGCCGCCCAGCTCGCCCAGGCGAGCAATGTTGCTTCCTCCAGAAGCAACAGCCATCTGGAGGAATCTTCTGGAGGGCCCAAGTGGGCCTGGTTGCTATTTACACCCCCTTTTTTACTAAATGCACCCCCCTTTTCTATTTTTTTGTAATTCTTTTTCCGTAACGTTACAAAACTTTATGAATTTCGTAACGATACTTATTTTCCTTCCGCAAGGTTACGAATCCTTACGGATTATGTATTTACTCTTTTTTAGCTTTCGAAGAAGTTACGGAAACTCACGGATTGCGCAAAAACACCTCTTTCGATTTCCGCCACATTACGGAATTTCACGAACCACGCAAGCCTGCTTCCTTTCGATTTCTGAGACCTCTCGGGACTTCATTCATTGCATGTCATCAAGTAATAATCCCCGGACAAAATTAGGGTATGACAGTTGCCCCTCTTTACTTACCTCTCATCGGAGATAAGAGGAAAGCAAATATAGGACACTGATTTCGTCCATCCTGCCCTTTCTGTGATGACGACTCTCGTCTCCATTCCTTCTTTTTTCTTCTGCACAAAACAAAATACAAACAATAACAAAGAACAATGAACATAATACACATATACACGTATACACATACTTGGCGATGGAACCGATCTGGAAAACAACAGAATAACGTGCTTCCCAGTCACCAGAAGCTTCGCACTCGATAATGGAGACAAATGAACAGCGCTAGGCAATGACATTCATGGTAGTCCGAACAAAGGTGGAGTATGGAGGATTGCCTTGAGGGTCCGCACTTAGGCAATCATGAAACTCAGCTCCAAACTTGAAAGTGGAGGACACATGAACAGCCCTAAGCAATAACATTCATGTGGCTCCGGAACAGGATGAGAATGGAGGATTGCCTTGAGGGTCCTCTCTTAGGCAATCATGAAACTCAACTCCAAACTCGAAAGTGGAGAATACATGAACAGCCCTAAGCAATAACATTCATGTGGCTCCGGAACAGGACGATAATGGAGGATTGCCTTGAGGGTCCTCTCTTAGGCAATCATGGAACACAGCTCCAAACTCGAAAGTGGAGGACACATGAATGACAACGCAATTCATTCATGTGACTCCGAAAAAGGATGAGAATGGAGGATTGCCTTGAGGGTCCTCTCTTAGGCAATCATGAAACACAGCTCCAAACTCAAAAGTGGAGGACACATGAATGACAACGCAATTCATTCATGTGACTTCGGAAAAGGATGAGAATGGAGGATTGCCTTGAGAGTCCTCTCTTAGGCAATCATGAAACACGACTCCAAACTCAAAAGTGGAGGACACATGAACAGCCCTAAGCAATAACATTCATGTTGCTCCGGAAAAGGACGAGAATGGAGGATTGCCTTGAGTGTCCTCTCTTGGGTAATCATGGAACACAGCTCCAAACTCGAAAATGGAGGACACATGAACAACCCTAAGCAATAACATTCATGTGGCTCCGGAACAGGATGAGAATGGAGGATTGCCTTGAGGGTCCTCTCTTAGGCAATCATGAAACTCAACTCCAAACTCTAAAGTGGAGAATACATGAACAGCCCTAAGCAATAACATTCATGTGGCTCCGGAACAGGACGAGAATGGAGGATTTCCTTGAGGGTCCTCTCTTAGGCAATCATGGAACACAACTCCCAACTCGAAAGTGGAGGACACATGAATGATAACACAATTCATTCATGTGGCTCCGGAACAGGATGAGAATGGAGGATTGCCTCGAGGGTCCTCTCTTAGGCAATCATGAAACTCAACTCCAAACTCGAAAGTGGAGAATACATGAATAGCCCTAAGCAATAACATTCATGTGGCTCCGGAACAGGACGAGAATGGAGGATTGCCTTGAGGGTCCTCTCTTAGGAAATCATGGAACACGGCTCCAAACTCGAAAATGGAGGACACATGAATGACAACACAATTCATTCATGTGGCTCCGGAAAAGGATGAGAATGGAGGATTGCCTTGAGGGTCCTCTCTTGGGCAATCATGGAACACAGCTCCAAACTCGAAAATGGAGGACACATGAACAGCCCTAAGCAATAAGATTCATGTGGCTCCGGAACAGGATGAGAATGGAGGATTGCCTCGAGGGTCCTCTCTTAGGCAATCATGAAACTCAACTCCAAACTCGAAAGTGGAGAATACATGAATAGCCCTAAGCAATAACATTCATGTGGCTCCGGAACAGGATGAGAATGGAGGATTGCCTTGAGGGTCCTCTCTTAGGCAATCATGGAACACAACTCCAAACTCGAAAGTGGAGGACACATGAATGACAACACAATTCATTCATGTGACTCCGAAAAAGGATGAGAATGGAGGATTGCCTTGAGTGTCCTCTCTTGGGCAATCATGGAACACAGCTCCAAACTCGAAAATGGAGGACACATGAACAACCCTAAGCAATAACATTCATGTGGCTCCGGAACAGGATGAGAATGGAGGATTGCCTAGAGGGTCCTCTCTTAGGCAATCATGAAACTCAACTCCAAACTCGAAAGTGGAGAATACATGAACAGCCCTAAGCAATAACATTCATGTGGCTCCGGAACAGGACGAGAATGGAGGATTGCCTTGAGGGTCCTCTCTTAGGCAATCATGGAACACAGCTCCAAACTCGAAAGTGGAGGACACATAAATGACAACACAATTCATTCATGTGACTCCGAAAAAGGATGAGAATGGAGGATTGCCTTGAGGGTCCTCTCTTAGGCAATCATGGAACACAGCTCCAAACTCGAAAGTGGAGGACACATGAATGACAACACAATTCATTCATGTGACTCCGAAAAAGGATGAGAATGGAGGATTGCCTTGAGGGTCCTCTCTTAGGCAATCATGGAACACAGCTCCAAACTCGAAAGTGGGAGGACACATGAATGACAACACAATTCATTCATGTGACTCCGAAAAAGATGAGAAGGAGGATTGCCTTGAGGGTCCTCTCTTAGGCAATCATGGAACACAGCTCCAACTCGAAGTGGAGGACACATGAATAACAACACAATTCATTCATGTGACTCCGAAAAAGGATGAGAATGGAGGATTGCCTTGAGTGTCCTCTCTTGGGCAATCATGGAACACAGCTGCAAACTCGAAAATGGAGGACACATGAACAGCCCTAAGCAATAACATTCATGTGGCTCCGGAACAGGATGAGAATGGAGGATTGCCTTGAGGGTCCTCTCTTAGGCAATCATGAAACTCAACTCCAAACTCGAAAGTGGAGAATACATGAACAGCCCTAAGCAATAACATTCATGTGGCTCCGGAACAGGACGAGAATGGAGGATTGCCTTGAGGGTCCTCTCTTAGGCAATCATGGAACACAGCTCCAAACTCGAAAGTGGAGGACACATGAATGACAACACAATTCATTCATGTGACTCCGAAAAAGGATGAGAATGGAGGATTGCCTTGAGGGTCCTCTCTTAGGCAATCATGGAACACAGCTCCAAACTCGAAAGTGGAGGACACATGAATGACAACACAATTCATTCATGTGACTCCGAAAAAGGATGAGAATGGAGGATTGCCTTGAGTGTCCTCTCTTGGGCAATCATGGAACACAGCTCCAAACTCGAAAATGGAGGACACATGAACAGCCCTAAGCAATAACATTCATGTGGCTCCGGAACAGGATGAGAATGGAGGATTGCCTTGAGGGTCCTCTCTTAGGCAATCATGAAACTCAACTCCAAACTCGAAAGTGGAGAATACATGAACAGCCCTAAGCAATAACATTCATGTGGCTCCGGAACAGGACGAGAATGGAGGATTGCCTTGAGGGTCCTCTCTTAGGCAATCATGGAACACAGCTCCAAACTCAAAAGTGGAGGACACATGAATGACAACACAATTCATTCATGTGACTCCGAAAAAGGATGAGAATGGAGGATTGCCTTGAGGGTCCTCTCTTAGGCAATCATGGAACACAGCTCCAAACTCAAAAGTGGAGGACACATGAACAGCCCTAAGCAATAACATTCATGTGGCTCCGGAAAAGGACGAGAATGGAGGATTGCCTTGAGGGTCCTCTCTTAGGCAATCATGGAACACAACTCCAAACTCGAAAAGTGGAGGACACATGAACAGCCCTAAGCAATAACATTCATGTGGCTCCGGAAAAGGATGAGAATGGAGGATTGCCTTGAGGGTCCTCTCTTAGGTAATCATGGAACACAGCTCCAAACTCGAAAATGGAGGACACATGAATGGCAACGCAATTCATTCAGGTGGCTTCAGAACAGGATGTTGGCGGGACCGAACGGTCCACCGGGTTTTTCCACCTAAAAGGATAACATGCTTTTTGCAAAGAAAAATAAATCATTCGCGAGAGCACCACATCTTAGAGAAACAATATACTTGTGCCAAGGGTAATCTTCCTTGTAACCGAGAATGAAGAGTAGGACGTCAACTTCTAGCTTTCAAATGAACATGTAGGGGAAACATCGGGCTAAGCTGAAAATAAATCACTCATAGTGTATAAAACTCACAAGGCAAGTGTCTTATCCTATTCCCAAACCATAACTGCACCAGGACTCTATTTTTCACGCGACTTCCTATGAAATCATAGATCAAACGTACGATCACGGACCAATAGGATTCTCTCAAGGTCAGCGTTTTTTTTTTTTTGGAGAGGGAGTTGGGTGTTTCGGTCTTTTCCTCTTTGTTCATGTGGGGTGGGATATTGCCAGTCAATAATGATTCTGAGTGGCAATCTGGCTTTGGAGACTTTCTATCATCTTTCTTTCGTTGATCGAGAGTTGCTTTTTTTCCTTTTTCGCTTCCTTTCGATCTTTGATCGGGAATCCTTCCTTTCCTTTCTTTTGTTCTTTTCTTTATTTTCATTTTTCCTTTTTCCTTCTTTCTTTCCATTTCTTCCTTCTCTTTCTCTTCACTTTTCCTTCCCCATCCCTTTCTTTGGGAAATCGGGTTTTAGCATTCCATTCGCTCTCCCTTGAGGAGATTTCACTGTCCTTTGCTTCGGGGGAAAGAATGAGGATTCCTCTTTTACAGGCCAAGGTTCAAAAAGGTCCGAGTTTGTGTTTCAATGGGGTCTTTTATCGTGGGAACCCAATCTTGATATCTGGGGCGAAACAAATCTGGGTGACAAGGTGTCGGTCTCGAGCCGAACTTCCACATTATTCCATAAGGCACGCGTGACAATGATGATTTGAAAATAACGTGCAAAATTAGTCATGGCTACAGCCAGGTGGGCATTCAAGCATCCCTTTTATGGCATCGTGACACTACGGTTGGGAATTTACACAGACAAACCCAACGTTTCCAAATTATGTTCTTTCATCAGTTCAATGCACTCATCCATCCTTATCTCGGTTCATTCCGGAAAATAAACTCTTAGCATCGGTCCCTTGTTTCCAGAAGATGTGTTTGCTCTTTACGAATGATTCATACTTCTTAACTACAACATGTCGATCTTTGCGGTCTTTCTTTCTTTTTTACTTTTTGTTTTATTTTTAAATATGTTCACTAAAACTATACACTTGTGGTTCTTTATGAGGAAAATCTTTCTTTATACATCTATGACAAACTTCTTTTGTACACGCATTAGAACTTTTCTTCTTACGTCACACGATCCATATACAAACCCTATTTACATTCAAAGATTTTCATTTTTCCCAACACACCCTTATGGTTCACACAAAGGTTTCTTCATATACACTCGTTGCTCACCCACACAAAAATTCCTTTCCGCGCATCCTTTACACACAAAGATCCTCTGTACACATTTTCCTTTTACATACATGTACAAATAAAAACCTTTTTCCTTTCTTTATGAACATGACTTTTATTCACAGCGCTTCTTTCTTTTTATTAGGATTTTTGGTTCATTTTATTTTATTATTTTTAGGACGACGTTCCTAAAATGAAAAAAAAACTCTACGCGGTTCCAGCATTTCAATAAACACTATTGACAACTAACGAAACAAATACCGACGTAACAACTCAAGTGATATGTATGTACAAAACAAAAGTCAAAACATGAAACAAACGTCAGTCCCTTAGTCAAACACAAAATAAGATGATATGTAACAAAAAAAAACAAATAGAAACAAAAAGGAATATGGATCAAGAGATCTCCCAATCATGTGGCACCGCTCCCTCCTAAGAAATCAAGTAAATCGGTCATCTCTTCATCCTCGCGGGCCTCATCTGCCTCGTCGGGAGCCTCTGCTGGTGCCCCTGCTGGTGCCTCTCCTGCCTGGGCCTCAGGCCAATCTCCAGGCCATGCGACCTCTGCCCTGAACTGGTCCGGAGTAGGGCATGAGAAAGAAGTAAAGCCCTGGCTCTGCAGGCTGAGACTCATCTGATAAAGACAATCATGAGTCTGTACATGCGCCCGGTGGTTGGCCGCCTGCTGGCGAACCAAATGCCGCAAATACTGCTCCGTGTTAAATGATCCGGCCGGACCAGCCTGATGAGGTGGCGGCTCGTCCGCGGCTTGTGGTGCATCACCCTGGACCTGTCTCTGCGTGCAGTACTTCTCAATAAAAGCTCGGGTGATGGGCGGCTGAATCACCTTGCTAGGTGTGACGGGGACGCCGAACGACTGGCAGAGTCCTGTGATCAAGGCGGGAAATCCCAGGGCCCTGCTGGACTTATCTGGGTCCAGAGGGTGCCTGGTAGGCGCCATACCTGCAAAAATATAGATGGCATCAGCGATTAACTGAGCCACATGGATGCTCATCCGCGTCAGGATGGCGTACACCAGCTGACACTTCGGCAGGGGGAGGTCGGAATTATGATCGGTGGGCAGGATGTTGCTGAGCAGCAAAGTCATCCATATCCGAGTTAGGGTGGTCATGTTGGTGCGCATGATCCGCACCCGTCTCCCGGCAGTAGTCCGGGCAAAATCTTGCCCCGGTATACATAGCAGCTAGCCGATGGCCTCCTCATCGAACCCATCGGACCGGTTCCTCCTCTGGCCATACTCGCACTCCTGGCCCTCTTCCAACACTAAAGGATATCCCAGGAGCTGGCCGATAGCATCTGCATCGAACGGGATCCACTGACCCCTCACCCAGGACCTCATATCACGCACGCCCTCCTCTGTTGGCCAAGCATTGGCATAAAATTCGAGGACTATGTCTGGATCAAACTTGGCCATGGGGGTAACCAGTGATGCCCACCGCCGGTGACCTATTTCTTCCTGGAAATCGGTATACTCATCGTCCCTAAGCTGGACGCGTCGCTCTCGGAGAAATGACCATCCCTTGATGGCCTCGAAGCGCTGCTGGTGTTCAGCGCTCCTAAAATGGTGACTGTCATACTCGGGAGCGGAACTGGTTCCTTCAGCCGCTTTATCCTTCCTAGATCTCTTTGAGGCAAGCTTCCTCGGGGCCATTTCCTGCGAGAACAAACATTTAAAAGTTAGTTTTACAAGATAACACTTATCTTAACGCAAAAAGGTCGTGCTAATCCCTCTGATGGAGAACGGACTCATGTAATCCATTTATGCACACATGTACGTGTAGAAAATATCCCATTATTTATATCAACATACAAGGATATTCAAAACATTCTAGTTACCATACATATACATTTTTTTTTGGAAAGAATACTTACATGCAGGCTCAAGGTATTGTGCCAAAATTACATATGTTCATATCCTAACTATTTTGCTACCACAAACTACCCACACACATTTGAAGTATTTTATTAACATACAAATTTTTGTTGTTCCATTCACATTTATTTATACATATACGCACATTGGAGAGCCAATCTCACATCACGCACACACTTGCATTTGAAAAGGAACTTTCATGTCATCTACCTACTCTTGAGGGGCAATTCCACATCATATATTCATTTGGGAAGCATTCTCGTGCCATCTTTGGCACGGGTACACATTTTTTTTTGAAAGACTTCTTATACTACTTATCCACAAATATACATATTTTGAAATGCATTATTTACTATTCATTCACTTTACAAGGCATTCTTATGCCATATATTCACACACTTTGCAACATATTTTTATGCCATATATCTACACACCATTGAAAAAGCATCTCCCACGTTACTTAGGTGCAAAGTGCCAATCATGGGGCAGCTCAAATCCTTACAAAAAAGTCCCTATTTTCATGCTTTTCTAATCCTAAAACCAAACTTTGGGTTCCTAGTCATGAGTATGTTTTCTTGCATTGAAGCTTAAAAAGTTTGGGTCCCTAAGCTTGGGACTGCATTTGGGCATTTATTTTGACTTTCCTATGCTGTCTCTACATACACAAAATAGCCCCACCATCCCAATTTTGAAAAATCATATTCATTCATCATTGGGGCATTTCACCGAGCACTTAGTGAGCGCATGTTTGAACATAAATTGCAAGAGGATGGGGACAATGTGGCATGCCCCATTGCTTCAGAATACAACCTAGGCCTAAGGCCTTTTCATCCAAATCCTCAACCCAAGAAAACAAGGATCAAAGCAAACCAAAACTGCCTCACAAATATAAGCATGTTCTCACAATTTAGAGTACCAAAAGATGAAGAAAACACATCAATGGGAAGCGAAAAACATCAAGGATGGAATACTTACTTGTTGGAGTGAATTGAAATACCAAAAATGAAAGCAAAATGCGATCAAAAGGCTTAGGGGAGCAAGAAACCGCAAGCCTTCGTGTTCTCTCTTTCTTGAATGAAGGGGGAAGTTTTTGGATACAAAAACGTTCCCCTCCTTCGTTTTTTATATTTTGAGTGCATGGGTTGCTCGCCCAGGCGAGCTAACCTGCTACTTTTTTTTTTTTTTTAGGGGAACATTAACCATGTCCCCTCCTTTTTCATGGGTTAGCGTCTCGCCTAACTTGAACTTACTTAAGTTAGAATTAGGCGTCGATTACTTATTTTAAAATGAACAATAGTAAAAGAAACTGCAACCACAAAGGATACTGGGCTGCTTTGCAGTGACGTTCTCTGCTCGTTTAGCGCCGGGAAAGGACAACGATTGGTCGGTTGTGACCCCATCCCCACTTGCATCCGTTCCTATGTACCTGCAAATAGGAAACAAAAATACGCGGCCAATCGTGACCGGTCATCGTCTTACCTTGGTTGATTTCTGCCATTGATTTGTCTTGACTTCTGACCGTGGCCTGAGACGATTCTACTCTTTGCTATCACTAGATATGCATGTGCATGTATGAATGTATGAATGTTTTTTATGCGATGATTTTATTTTAGTGAAGGCTGGTTAGGTTCAATTTTAAAATAAACGTTTGGGGCACCCCATACACTGAGCGAAGAGGGCTCATGCTTATAAAAAATCTAAAACACAAAGTTTGAAACACCAAAGGGGGGACTAAAACCCCGCCCATCTTTTCTTTTCAAAGAAACGAGACAAATACAGTGAATGGGAATCCCTAGAGGAAACCAAAAGGAACGAGAAAAACTCAGAAATAAAAACGTGCGACGGTCCTCTCAATTGCCCCAGACTTTAAGCGTAATATCATTTAACTACATCGGAGTTCACGGGCGAAGGCAATTCCTCGCCATCCATGTGGGTGAGTATCAGAGCACCCCCAGAAAAAGCTCTTTTCACAACGAAAGGTCCTTCATAATTCGGGGCCCACTTGCCTCGATTATCTTTAACAGCGTGGGACATCTTCTTCAGCACGAGATCTCCCTCGTTGAACTTGCGCGGGCGTACCTTCTTGTCGAATGCATTCTTTATCCTTCGTTGATACAAACACCCATGGCTCATGGCGGCCAAACGCTTACCTTTAATAAGGTTAAGTTGGTCGTAGCGTGCTTGAGCCCATTCTGAGTCTTCTAGGCCCGACTCCGCCATTATCCTCTGAGAAGGAACTTCTACCTCAAATAGGAGTACTGCCTCCATCCCATAAACCAAAGAATACGGTGTTGCCCCAGTAGAAGTTCGTACCGAGGTTCTGTATCCGTGTAGGGCGAAAGGCAACATCTCATGCCAATCCTTGTATGACACCGTCATCTTTTGAACAATCTTCTTGATATTCTTATTCACAGCCTCTACAGCCCCATTCATCTTTGGCCGATAACGGGTAGAGTTATGATGCTGGATCTTGAAGTCTTCGCACATCTCCTGCATCATCTTATTGTTCAGATTGGTGCCATTGTCAGTAATGATCTTCCTGGGGAGTCCGTATCGACAAATCAACTCTTTCTTTATGAATCTAACTACCACATTCCTCGTGACATTAGTATAAGAAGCCGCTTCGAGCCATTTGGTGAAGTAATCTATCGCCACAAGAATGAATCGGTGACCATTCGACGCTTTGGGTTCGATGGCCCCAATGACATCTATTCCCCACATAGAAAAAGGCCAAGGGGCGGACATAATATTCAGAGGATGTGGCGGAACATTGACGTTGTCCGCGTATGCCTGACATTTATGACATTTCCTGACATGAGCGCAGCAATCGCTTTCCATGGTGAGCCAATAATAACCGGCCCTGAGGATTTTTCTGGCCATAGCATGCCCATTGGCATGTGTCCCAAAGGAACCTTCGTGGATCTCCTTAATCATGAAGTTCGCCTCTTTGGCATCTACACATCGTAGGAGGGTCATATCGTGGTTTCATTTGTACAGGATGGTACCACTTACAAAGAAACCAGTAGCCAATCTCCTCAACGTCCTCTTGCCATTGTCAGAAATCCCTGGTGGGTATTCCTTATTCTCGACATACCGCTTGATGTCGAAATACCACGGTTTCCCATCCCGCTCTTCCTCTATTGCATAACAATATGCCGGCCTGCCTTGAGATTTGAATTCGATGTATGGCAGATCCCCGTGTGGGGGAAGTTGAAACAAGGATGCCAGGGTGGCTAGTGCGTCAGCCATTTGATTCTCTTCCCGAGGTATGTGGTGGAAGGAAATGTCGTCAAAGTACTTGGCTAACCTCAAGATATGAGTTTGATAGGGTATCAACTTCGAATCCCTAGTTTCCCATTCTCCTTTCAACTGGCGTATCACCAAAGCTGAGTCTCCATACACCTTGAGTAGTTTTACATCAAAATCAATGGCCGCCTGAACCCCGAGGGCGCATGCTTCGTACTCGGCCATATTGTTGGTACAACCAAAACCTAGCCTAGCCGTGAAAGGAATACACTGATCATCCAGGGATACAAGGACTGCCCCTACTCCGTGGCCCAAAGCATTTGATGCCCCATCGAAGCAAACAATCCATTTGTCTAGGTCCTCATGCGTCCGCTTCTCTTCAAACAGGGCCATGATATCTTCATCTGGGAACTCAGGGTGCATCGGCCGATAATCCTGGAGGGGTTGCTGGGCCAAATAATCCTCTAAGGCACTTCCCTTTACCGCCTATTGGGTGACGTAAACGATATCGAATTCAGACAATAGTACCTGCCACCTGGCGATTCGTCCCGTGAGGGCCGGTTTTTCAAAGATGTATTTTACGGGATCCATTTTGGAAATAAGCCACGTGGTATGGCTGAGCATGTACTGCCTGAGCCGATGTGATGCCCATACCAGAGCACAACATGTCCTTTCCAACATTGAGTAATTCATCTCACATGCGGTAAACTTCTTGCTCATATAGTAGATAGCTTGCTCCTTTTTTCCAGAATCATCATGCTGACCCAACACACCCCATAGACTCGTCCAAAATGGTCATGTACAGGAAAAGAGGTCTTCCTGTTACGGGTGGCATGAGCACCGGGGGATTCGCGAGACTCTATTTGATCTTTTCGAAGGCCTCTTGGCAGTCACCGTTCCACAGGACCGCCTGGTTCTTACATAACAGCTTAAAAATGGGTTCACAGGTAGGGGTGAGCTGCGAGATAAATCTTGCGATATAATTCAACCTGCCCAAAAATCCCTGGACCTGCTTCTCCGTGCGTGGTTCCGGCATTTCAAGGATGGCCTTCACTTTCTCGGGATCTATCTCTATCCCTTTCTGACTTACGATAGATCCTAGCAGCTTCCCCGACTTCACCCCAAAAGTGCATTTGGTTGGGTTCAGTTTTAATTGGTATTTCCGCAACCTTCCAAACAGCTTACGCAGATTGACAAGGTGTTCATCCTCAGTCCGAGACTTGGCAATCATGTCATCTACGTAGACCTCTATTTCCTTATGCATCATGTCATGGAACAACGCCACCATGGCACGTTGATAAGTTGCCCCAGCGTTTTTCAAACCGAAGGCCATCACTTTATAGCAGAATGTCCCCCATAGGGTGACGAAAGTGGTCTTCTCTACATCTTCGGGCGCCATCTTTATTTGATTATACCCCGAGAAACCATCCATAAATGAGAAAAGGGCGAATTTGGCTGTATTATCTACCAATATGTCAATGTGTGGCAGGGGAAAGTTGTCTTTAGGACTGGCTCGGTTCAAGTCCCGGTAGTCTACACACATTCGAACCTTGCCGTCCTTTTTCGGGACTGGGACAATATTGGCCACCCACTCCGGGTACCGTGCCACAGCTAAGAAACCTGCATCAAACTGCTTCCTTACTTCTTCTTTAATTTTTAAGGACATCTCAGGTCTCATTCTTAGTAACTTTTGCTTAACCGGAGAAGACCCAGGATTCAAAGGCAACTTATGCTGCACAATGTCAGAATCCAGACCGGGCATGTCTTGATACGACCATGCAAAGACATCTTGATACTCTTCAAGAAGGGTTATCAAGCCTTGGCGGATAGGCGCGATCATACCGGTTCCTACCTTCACTTCTTTCTTTTCCTCCGTGGTCCCCAAGTTTACTAATTCGGTTTCTTCTTGGTGAGGCTTCATTTCACGTTCTTCCTGAGCGACCAACCTCTCCAATTCTGGTGACAGGACGTCCTCTTCCTCTTCCTCATTTATCGTTTGGCTTATATCTCGATCGAAATCGATTGTCAAACCCTCGTTGTTAGGATCCTCAAAGAATCGACCCTCATATCTATACCAAACAAGACAAAAGAAACAAAAACATGCAAAATGATATGAGAAAGGGTGGTACTGCAAGAACAGATGAAACAAGATCTCTTTGTTTATTTAATAAGGTAGGTTTCACAAAACAAAAGAGAACGGAAATCCATAGGCTCTAATTACATTGAATCAGCGGTATAGACTTCTGACTGGCTTATCACGCGCCAGTTCCCCACTTGGGAATCAGGGTGGCATGGTTGCACAAAACTTGGTGGGTCTTGAGGGAACTCCTCTTCTATTGCGGCCACCTCCTCTTCGGACACCATTCCAGCGCTGGCGAAACACTGGCTAATACGGCCGGGCCATACCCTATCCGCCCGAAACCTTGACGGCACGTTCCTCCTCCCCGGCATCTCGGGTTCGTACCCTAATCCATACTTGTATGGATTTCCTTTGATATCGACCACGTCAGCATTCCCGAGGCAGTCCTTGCCTAGACCCATTCCGGGCTCAAATCCATTCCTGAGCATAACACGCGCCACCATTATGGCCGCTTTAGAGAGAGAAGGTAGCGATGGACTTGGTTCCACCGAGGCGCAGCTCACCACCTCAAAGGATTGGAAAGCCGTTTCCAATGATTCTTCCGCCGCTTCTACGTATGGTGCGGAGGAAGGGCAGCTCACTAACATGTCCTCTTCACCCGACACTATCACTAAAAGTCCACCCACTGCGAACTTCAATTTCTGGTGAAGCGCTGAAGGGACCACTCCCAGGGCATGGATCCACGGTCTTCCCAAGAGGCAGCTATAGGCAGGATTTATATCCATTACTTGAAACACCACATTGCAAGTGTGGGGGCTTATCTGAATGGGAATGTCGATTTCCCCCATTACTTCCCGCCGAGTACCATCAAAGGCTCGCACCACCATCGAGCTCGGCTTTAAATGTGACGCACTAAAAGGAAGCTTTTCCAAAGTGGTCTTCGGCATTACATTTAAACTCAATCCATTGTCGATAAGTACCTTTGCGACAACGTGGTCCATACATCTCATCGACACATGTAGAGCCTTGTTGTGTCCTCTCCCCTCAACGGGAATCTTTTCTTCCGCAAACGCGATGTAGTTGTTGGTGGTTATATGATTAACGATGCCTTCGAAACCCTCCACTGAGATATCATGTGCTACATGCACATCATTAAGGACCTTTATCAGCAGCGCACGATGAGGCTCGGAGTTTATGAGTAGTTCAAGCAAGGAGATCCTTGCTGGAGTTTCTTTCAGTTGCTCGACTACCTTAAACTCGCTTTGTTGGATGAGGCGGAGGAACTCATGGGCCTCTTCCAAAGTCACTATTTTTCCTTGAAGACCTTCTTTCTTTTCGGCTCCTCTTTCCACGGGAGGATCTACATCCTTCGAGGGGGTGGCTATGTCTGTGGGCTCTTGGACCATGGGCACCTTCCCTATAGAGGGCAAATCCGTCGGGTGAGGGGAAGCGAACACTCGACCACTGCGGGTTACGCCACTGAGGCCGGTGATGTTGGTTACCTTAGCTGATAGGGGGTCAACTTCGGTTGCAACTCTTTCGCTGGACGCGGGAGGGGTATACTTCCATGGAACGACCTTATTACTTTGATATGCAAATGGCGTTGGCTTGGGTGCCGCCCGCGGGTATATGGGTGTGGAGCTGGTCCTTTTCCTAGTAAAACATATCACTAGGGCCTTGGGGGTTAGAGGAACCTTCTTTTCTTCCGACTGCATGCAAATTTGTGGTTCTTCCTTCCCTCCTATGAACACTTCAAGCTGCCCGCAATCCATGAGCCGCTGAAGCAATTCTTCCACCACGGGACAGGTTTCCATGTCATGCGACTCCCCGAGGTGAAACAAACATTCATCCCTTTCATCTCCACCTCGGGAGACCATGCACGCCGCTTGCAGTGATTGATAGATGAAGCGTCTAGAAGTAGCCACGTCTCCCAACCTCTTTGTCCGTGATGGCCCGTCCTCTTCGACGGCGTTCACGCTAGCACCTCCATGACTAGCTAGCGGGTTGATTTTAACATTTGGGCCTTCTTCCTGAAACGCTAGCCAGCCGGCACTAATCAGATGCTGCACTTTATACTTGAACGGGATGCAGGAGTCAATATTGTGTCCGGGAACTCCACTATGGTACACACACTTGGCACCCGGATCATACCACTTGGGGTAGGGTGGCTGGAGAACCTTCCCGGGTATGGCCACCACCAAATGATTCTCCAATAATGAAGGCCATAACTCGGAATATGCCTTGGGAATGGGAGGGAAGTTATCTTTCGGGTGCTGTGCATATTTATAGGTCGCGCCGGGGTCTGTATTATTAATCGGCCGGGGTGCAGCTGGAGCTGTGCGTTGGGCCGGCGCTCTTTCTGCTGCGGGTGGTCCTTTTACTTGAGTCGGGAGGGAATTCCCGGTTCGGATTAAAAAATTTGGGGGATTGGGCTGGTATGAGCTTTGGATATTTTGGGGTGCTTTCATCCATGTTGGGGCGGTGGTGATCGCGTGGGCGTCTCCTTCCATTTTCCTCGCGCCCACTGCTGGGGCTCTTCTGTTGTTGTTGGGGGCCATATTGGCAGCATATTCAAACTTGCCTTTTCGTAGTTCGGATTCAATCCTTTCTCCGGCGAAGACGAGATCCGCAAAGTTAGCTGGCATGTAGCCTATCAGCTTTTCATAGTAGAACGTGGGTAACGTATCTACCATAATTGTGATCATCTCCCTTTCCGTCATGGGTGGTACGACTTGGGCTGCGAGATCTCTCCATCTCTGGGCATATTCCTTAATGGACTCATGCTCTCGTTTAGTCATACCCTGAAGCTGGTTCCAATCGGGAGCCATGTCCGTATTGTACTGGTATTTCCTAATGAAGGCAGTTGCCAAGTCCTTCCATGATCAGATCTGGGAAGCTTCCAGATTGGTATACCATGCTACAGCTGCCCCGACCAAGCTGTCTTGAAAGAAATGGACCAACAACTTTTCGTCCGCAGAATACGCCCCCATCTTCCGGCAATACATCCGGAGATGCCCTTTTGGACATGTCGTCCCTTTGTACTTATCAAAGTCTGGTACTTTGAACTTGGGAGGGATGATGATGTTAGGCACAAGACATAAATCTGCCAAATCCGAGAAAGGGTAATTACCGAGGCCCTCGACTGCTCTTAACCTCTCTTCAAGTGCCTCAATCTTTCCCTTATCTTCCGCAAAGGGAACAGATTCTTTTACGGGTGTGGGTGAGGCCGGGATATGGCGGGCTATGTTCGGCTGGGGTAGTTCATGCGGGGATGGATCTTTGAGGTGGAGCAGGGGGCCAAGATGGGTATCTCCTTCCCCATCGTCTTGTCCGGGATAATCTTCATAAGGTGGGAGTTGCCCTTCAAAAGTAGGAGCTTGGCTTAAATCTTCTGGAGTGGCACGGGGGGTGAAGTCCGGAGGCAAGCCATAAGGATAAGCTTGCGGACTATACCTTCGACCGAACACGGCCGTGTTTCTGTCTAGGCCCGGATTCAAGGCGGGCTGTAGCACCGGCTCCGATTCCCTAACTGTACTGGAGGCGGTTGCGGTGGCTTTATCCTCTATGGTTTTCTGGAGTTTTAACATGACCTTCGAGATTGAAGCCATTTGATCTTTTAAAGCCGATAGATCGGCCTTCATCTGTTCCTGCACGCCCTCTTCATTATCCATTTTTCTGGATCGAGTGTTATAGGGGTGCCTTGGTGTTTTCTTAGTTATGATGAAATTCCTAAAGAAATAAACAACGGTGAGTATGCCATCAAAACATGAGTATGCAAATGGATGATCGGAGCACTTGGATCCACCCCAAGATTTTTAGATAACGTAATGAGTCCAGAACTTCTCATTTTATAAAAAGAACAAAGCTTTTATCTAGCCAAGATTTATACAAAGGTGTTACAAAAGAACCTAACGATTCCTAATTATATGGGCCATCAAATCTATCATGTGTTGACAGTAATTGATTAGCCCATGAATCTCCTCGGGGGCAGTACACACTTCGGCCATGGCTTTTGCTTTGGCTAATAGATGCAGGAGGTCTTGACTCCCATTCAAGGTCAAGGCGAATCTATCCATCCACATAGTCGCTTCTTGATGCAGCGCATCAATCACCCTCCCTCTTGCTTCTTTTTCGGCATACACTTGTGCAAAATCCTCCACTAGCTTTTGTTCATGGGCCATGGACTGGTTCAATTCTTCCTTGTATTGCCCTATGATGGCTAGCATGCTTTGCTCCGTGGCTTCCAAGTGTTGAGCCAAACTCCTTTTGGACCTCGCGCAAGCAACTAACTCTTCTTTTAAGATCATGCCATGCACCCGTGACCGATCTCTCTCCTCTCTTCGGAGCTTGAGCTCATTGTTGCTACCCCACAATGCTCCGCGGAATTTTTCTTGGCCATGTTCCTCCTTGCGGGCCCTTTTGGTTTCTTGTTCAAGAGCTCTTATAGTGGCCGCGTTTTCCTCTTGTAACTCGGTGCACTCCTTCCGGATGTGTGTAGCAGCTGATTTGAACTTCTCCTTGGCGAGTCTCGCCTTCCCTAGCTCTAACTTTAGAGCTCGGACTTCTTCATCTTCCTCCGGAGCTTCGAATTTCTCCTCATCGACAACTTTCAATTTGGAGAGCCAACCTAAGCCCTGCGTGTGAATTCTTAGCCATCCATGATAACCTCCAATGATGTCGTTTCGGATGCCCCTAAGCTCCTTGTCTTTCCTCAACGGACTCCTCCACGCCTTGTGGATTCTTTGTATAACCTTGAGACCTTGCGCGCCTAGATCCCTCACAAGGAAAGGCGAGAGACTTTCTTCGGTTGGCGCTCCCCTCATGGGATACCCTAGCTGTCTTATGGCGAGTGCGGGATTATAATTAATACAACCCCTAGTCCCTATCAGTGGAGCATTAGGATAGTCCCCACACGAGAAAAGAACTTCTTCCTTGCCTTCCTTCCAACGAGGAAACCAATTGATCGTGCTGCCCCCTATCCCAGCCAAATGTTGGTCCCAAACGACTCTTCCTTTTTCGGCGCACGAGCGATAGCTTTGAAGCGGACACGGGTGTCTCGTGTCTTGTCGGAACAGGTGTGAAATCAACCATACACAAAGAGCGGGTAAACAACAGACAATCCGTGCACTGTTTTTCTCGCACCTCCGGTCAAAGGTGTCGAACAAATCTGCCAAGATAGCCACCACTGGACTTTCCTTGCTATGGTGATATGCGAGGAAAGCATCAATGGCGACTAAGTCTACCAAGCCGTCAACGTTCGGAAAGAGGACAACCCCAAAAATCAGCAAAGCTAAAACATCCGCAAACGGGCCCCACTTCTCTTGGCTCGCCATATCCCTTGCCTTTCCTTCCAAGTATTTCCGAGGCAAGCCCACTACGCCGTTTCGGGTTTGCTTCATGCGATCCAACTCTTTTGCTGAATCTCCAATCACAGCCGCAACCTTGCTCAAGGAAGGAAGAAAGCCGGAGAAAAGATACGGTTTTCTCCCCCTGAGAGGGCATCCTAATATCTCTTCAAACTCCTCAATAGTTGGTACAATTTGGAAGTCCCCAAACGTGAAACACCTCAACGGCTGGTCATAGTATTGGGCGAGGGATACGACGGCTTCCGTAAATAACTCCGCTACGGTCAAATCTAGAATCTTCCCGTAAACTTTGCGGAAGGCTTGCCTTTGGAGGGGTCCCATCAATCGTCCCAATTCCTTGAGGCTAGTGACATCTAGACCTTTAACCTTGACTTGATAAAACCTTTTGCCGTTTTGATTTGTCCCCATCATTTTACCTAAAAAGGGGTGGATTAAGACTCCGACATGAATGATGCAATGCGTATGCATGAAACGGAAAGAAAACAACACAAAGGGGTAATTCACACATATGAGACCGCAGAGATCCAATTTTAATGCTACGTTTTGGGCATGACGGCGCCTCAACGTAGCATTAAAAAGGTTACGTATTACTCCAAAGAAACCAAACATCACTAGCAAAATATAAACTAGTGCTATTTACCAAAAATGCATGAGAACGAATGGCACGGAGCGTGTTTGCTCTTTGCCCCTATTTGGGAACCTAGGACAATATCTAGGGGTCCCTAATAACTACTTCCCAACAAATCATAACTCACACGGCTGTTTTCTAGAGGTATCATCACTCAAGATAATAATGTTGTGGCGGTATGGAATACCAGCGACAACACATTATAAAGAGAGAAAGCTCTAGACGAGGTTTCACTATTATCAAGCAAGTCGGAGACCTAGCATGATGATAGATTCACCTCCACTCCTTAAATTCCCATGAACCCGGGTGTAGGGCCCCTTTTTTACTCAAACCCGTGGGTTCTTAGAATGCAGTGTAAAGAATGCGAAATAGACAACAATTATTTACATTTTACACAGTTCAATAAAAGCACACCCAAAGTTTCACAATTCCACAATTCCTAAAATAGGCCTAACTCACAAAATTAGTCCCCAGTGGAGTCGCCAACTGTCGCAACGTGCCCCTTTGCGGGCGAGCGAGGGCGAGGCTCACAGGTGCGCTTTCCAAAGGAGGAAAGATGCGCGGAGTCGCCACCAACGTTTATTTGTGGAAAACATCGGAAAAACCGAAGGAAACCGGTCAAAATGAAAATTCTAAGTTCGGGAGTTGTATTTACGTTTGAGGAAGGTATTAGCACCTCTCACGTTTGTCTCAAAGGACAACAGCCTATTTTTTAGAATTGTGAATTTGTGTTATCTTTAACTTTTATTTCTTTTTATTTTTTGAGGTCGATAAAAGCGGGGCTCTTGCTCCTACGTACCCTCCATCAAAGAGGAAATCAGACCTACGTAGTTCTTCCTTATGCGTGAAACAAGTGATTCTTTTACTTTGAAAGGTGATCATTTTAAGGCGTTGGACCTTAAAAATGATCCATTTTACTTGGTAAGAAACAAAAATGATAAATTTTCAAAATCCTATTTTTTGTGGACGAGCTTGACTAGGCGAGTTGATTTTAGCCTTAGTTTCACTTTAGTTATTAGTCAATTCAATTAAGAATGAGAAATCCCAAAGAGAAAACGTCCGATTGATTTTTCGCTTTACTTTACTAAAAGGTATTTTTTTATTATTATTATATTATTATTTTACCTCTTTTTTGATTTCCAATGTGGTTACGGCACGACCGAACAGTCAGAATTCATTTTAACGAAAATTAACGGATGATACAATTCAAACGATCGGTGGAAATTTATTTTATTTTTAGATTAAGCGAGAAATGAATTAAATAAATGGCATAAGCAAGAATAAAAATACATGAAACAAAATGTGGACCACCACGGGTACATAGAGTGAATTGAAAAGCTTGGTTTGAGGTACTTACCCGTTGAAGATTGAAGAAAACGAAGAACAAACGATGAATCTATGAAGAATGGTCGAGAATCTTCGCGTAAACACTCACGGAAACGTTACGGAAGCGCCTCGGCTTGGATTTTCGTCACGGAACTAATTTTCCTCAACAAATTCGAAAGAGAGATAAGTGCCTAAGGGGCTGAACCCTTTTCTTCTTCACTTCTTCCCCTATTTATAGCAAAATACGGGAGAAGCTTGCCGCCCAGCTCGCCCAGGTGAGCAAGGTTGCTTCCTCCAAAAGCAACAGCCTTCTGGAGGAATCTTCTGGAGGGCCCAAGTGGGCCTGGTTGCTATTTACACCCCCCTTTTTACTAAATGCACCCCATTTTCTATTTTTTTGTAATTCTTTTTCCGTAACGTTACGAAACTTTACGAATTTCGTAACGATACTTATTTTCCTTCCACAAGGTTACGAATCCTTACGGATTATGTATTTACTCTTTTTTAGCTTTCGAAGAAGTTACGGAAACTCACGGATTGCGCAAAAACACCTCTTTTCGATTTCCACCACATTACGGAATTTCACGAACCACGCAAGCCTGCTTCCTTTCGATTTCTGAGACGTCTCGGGACTTCATTCATTGCATGTCATCAAGTAATAATCCCCGGACGAAATTAGGGTATGACAGACTGGTTTAACCCAAATTTTGTTCGCAGGGGAACTTCTTCAACGACGGTCGTTAACGCACCCGTCGTTATATTACAAACATTTTTACGACGTGCCTTTATATCACTGACGTTGAAATACTCACGAACAAAGACGGGTGAAACGTCCACCCCGACGTTCAAATATTCAAAAACAACGACGGGTGACATATACCCCGACATTGAAATGAAAAAATACAACAACGGCTTTTATGGGTACCCGACGTTGAAATGGATCCAAACAACGGCGGGTTCTTCGATAAAGTGTGTCGTTGAATCGTTTTATATAATGACTATTGTTAAATGCGCACTGATGTTGTCTTCTCACATTACAAAGACGACTCTGGGGTGACCGATGTTGGTGTTGGGCCTGACGTAGATAGCTTATTTCAACCGATGTAGAAGCTCCTTTTTGTAGTAGTGCAAGAAGACAATTGTGGATATAAGTGAATGTGGCAGGGATGATTACTCTATGTTCACATGTATCCTATTCTGACATAAACTAAAGTAATTATTCTGCTATGATTCATGCTCCGCTATGTATACTTTGAAAGCATCTCATCTATGTAAGTACTAGTTCCCCTACTTCCCATACCTTTTAGGTGTAGCATAGTTGAGTTTCCATTATACTACTAATGAAATAAATACAACCATTATGTGGAGTGTAGAGTAAATCACACAATTTTCAAGTTTGCAAGAGTAAACTAAACCATTTTCAATCTTCACATTACATGCATGATCCTTACAATCACAGGTACTTTCAGAAGAAAAAAAAGGAACAAAAAAACCAGACTTCAAAACAATAATTGATTTTGAAAGTCTCGGGTAATTAGCAGTGGCTGAGAGCATAAGATCATCAAATGATGGGTCTAATTTCTTATTTAAGTTCATTCCTAATTACAAGCACAATGTCATTTTCAAGAACCAACTTATTAATCCAGATTTGGAATAAATGTAAATGATAAGTGTTAAGAAACTAATATAAACTCATCCAAACAGCCCAAGTGAAATTGGAAAATTCTGAATTCTAATCATCCCAAGAGAAGAAGGGAATACATAAAAATGCATATGTAAGTCAAGAAGGAACAAAAGGAAAAATGGAAAAAGGTAATATATAATTGGCAGCTCAATGCAAAAAAGAGATTATACTCACTTATGTACATATGATTTGTAAATTTAAAATACTGCATGCTATCATTAGTCTTATGTATGCTAATAATCTCACCATGAGCTAACAACCTAGCATATATCAACTAACATAGATGATCCTAAATTTATCTCTTGCACGTAATATATGTTATGCAAATACAAATACATACTATTACAGATGCCCCAAACCAATTTCTACCCAAACTAGTGGGTCAAAATACAGGACACTTCCTGAGTTAACCTGCATACCTGATACTCACCTGCATCCATCCTGAAATTTTAGCATTTCCATATTCAATTATAGATTTCATACTAAAAGGCATGTTATGAAAGGAAATATTATTTTCAATGTTACTCAAATGAATCCTTAGGTCTTTTGTGAAATTGTGAAGTGCTTTTCTAAAAATGTAATCAGACTCAAATAACAGGTTTAGAAAGAACCTTTTTACTGCATAAAAGACAAGGGATGGATGGTAAATTTTGTCCATACATAAAACCTTCAAACCAAGACTTTGAAGGCTTATAATAAATGGAAGAATAGTTAGAACCCCTTAAGTCTTACAACAGTCAATAAAAGAAAACTACACATTGGACTAGAAGAACAGAGAAGTCAAAGCAATTCTTGAAAGCGTTCCATCGAAGATAAATCTCATCTTTATTGAAGCCCCATTCGCTGTCCATGATCTCATGGTCAACCTTTCATTTGAAAACTTAGGGCTTTAACAATTAGGTTTTTAATATAGTTTGGAGTCTCTAAAAACATAGAAGATAAATAATTAGCTAATCCTCAAGATAACACCAGTTGACTGCTTTCTTTTAATCTTTGGAATAAATTTTTTCTTATTCCAACGCATTACCTTCTTCATGTACAATAACTATATGGAAATGGAAGGTCATGCATTTCACAAAAGGAAAACACATAAAGAAAAAGAACTGTAAAATAAAATAACAGCGAAAGCCATAATAGGAAGTATAGAACTACAACAAAAAGAAAAATCTTGAAAACAAAAATATAGCACTAACTAACATGTATAGGTCATGCATTATTATTCACCCAAAAAAACCTCATGCATTATTAATAACCAGCCAAGTGTCCCCTACAATTTTAATCCCTATCCAAACTGTTGTGGGGCCGAGACATGAATGCATCTATGTTATCCCTACACATAAATAGATAAAGCAATGCTTTTCACTTAAAAAAGATGCACCTATTTGGGAAAAATGTAAATTATATTAAACCCAAAATGATACAACAATAAACGGGGCATACCCCGTAGCTAGAGAAAAGCAAAAGCCTCCCTAATACAAGAAGGCCTAGATCAAGATGCTAAAACAAATGCAATAGGTGCGCTTGTCTATACATAAGAAATTTTATCTTGCTAATAACCTCTATTACAGAAAATTGATAATCTTCAAAAATCAACTTTTTCCTAGACAGCCAGATGCAGTAGACTATAATTGCTATAGTCAGGCAACGGAATTTTCCTTGAACACGTGATGTGGATCTGCCCCTAATTAAAGAGTCAGTAATGCACTGCAAAGAAGTGAAACGCCTGCGGAAAGGAGCCAAATCACGAATGTGAGCCCAAACTTGGAGAGATTTCCTGCAAGAAAAGAACAAATGAGCATTTGACTCAGCCTCATTTGAACATAAAGGGCAGAAGGAACCCTTGTTAAAAAAAGTAGTTTTGTCAAGAGTAAGCAACCGGTTCCTTTTAGCAAGCCACAGAATGAAAGACATCTTAGGGGGGATTGTTGGGTTCCATATAACAGAACACCAACTAACAGTAGGCTTGGCACCTCTAATGTATTCATAGACTTTGCGAACAAGCAATTGTCCATTGGTTCTCCAAGATTGAATCCTCTTTTTGGCCTCTTCCGTACTTAGCTCTTTAGAGATAATAAAGTCCCTTATTTGAATGATTTTCTTTATCAAAACTGAATATGATGAAGAAATATTGTAATTCCACACATCACTCCGTCTGAAATAGTAATGGTGAACCCATAGAGAATCTTTCTTACAATGAAAGTCCTACAGGATACAGGAAAGAAGCGCAAGGTTCCAGTCCTTGAGATTAAAAAGGCCTAAACCCCCTTCTTTTTTCGGAGAACAAACTACTGACCAAGCAATCAAGGGCTTCTTTTTGCCAATATTCGCTTTGCCCCACAGAAAATTACGGCACCAAGCTGATGCAATCCTATCCCGCAAGGGCATTGGGTAGAAGACTCCAAGTAGATTGGGCTAGAGATCCAAGGGAAGGCCCTAGGGTTCTCATGAGCCTTAGGGTAGATTTCGAGCCCATGGGCCAAGTATAAGCCCGCTTATCTTTGTAAATATTAGAATAGGTTTTTCCTTCGTTTGGGCCTTGTATTTTGGCCATCTAGTAGTATAGGGTTTTAGCCTTGTATTTCGGGGCATTTTGAGTAGTCTTTGTAGTAAGGACTTTTTTTTTGTATTTTCATGTTTTTTGTCATGGGGGTGAGCTTAGCTATTATAGGGGGTGTGTAGCTAAGTTCTAGCTTCTCATCTCAAGGAGGTGAGCTTAGCTATTAGAGAGGTATGTGTAGCTAAGCTCTAGCTTCTTTAGGAATCTTCTTAAGGAAGCTTCTCAAGGAGGTGAGCTTAGTTATGAGAGGGGTGTGTGTAGCTAAGCTCTAGCTTCTCAAGGAAGTTTTCTCAAAGAAGCTTCTCAAGGAAGTTTTCTCAAGAAAACTTCTCAAGGAAGCTACCTAGTCTATAAATAAAAGCATGTGTAACACTTGTGGTAACTTTGATGAATGAGAGTCTTGTGAGACACAACTCAAAGTTCAAACTTCTCTCCCTTTTTCTTCCTTCAATTTCGTGCTCCCCCCTCTCTCTTTCTCTCCCTCTTTCTTTTCCTCCATTGAAGCATCCTTCCAAGCTTCTTATCCAAGGCTCATCTTGGTGGTGAAGCTCCTTCTTCCATGGCTTATTCCCTAGTGGATGGCGCCTCCTCTCACCTCTTCTCCTTTGTCTTCCGCTTCATCTCCATTGTGGAAAATCACCATTAAAGGACCTCATTGAAGCTCAAAGATCCAGCCTCCATAGAAGCCCCACAAGCAAGCTTCCATCAAGTGGTAATCAGAGCACAAGAGCTTCAAGTAGGTGCTCCTTAAACCTCCATTAATTTTTTTTTCTTTACCTTCTCTTCCATTGTTGTTTCTTCATTTTTCTCCATGTATCTCCTCACATGTCTTGTTCTAAATGTTTTTAACATGATTCTTTAGAGTTTCCACCGATTAAACTTGCTATAGAAGCTAGATTTGATTTTCTATGGTTCAAATTTCTTGTTCTTGTTCTTGAACCATGAATTGTGTTGAGTTTAGGTTCCTTTGAGTTTTGTCTTGTTATTTTTTGTGGCTGAAACCTAAACCATAAAATTCTTACAAAAATATTAAAGTAGAAGAAAACCTCAAAAATCTAGAGTGACTTGTTCACCTATTGTAGTTTTGTCATAGAAGCCATGTCTAGTCATGAAACTTGTCACATAAGATTTCTTATGTTGTGCTGAATTTTATTTTCTTGTTTCTTTGTCTAACTCATTTGTTCATGAGTGTATGAAATTCTTTTAGCCTATTATTTGATTTGAGTCAAATCTTTCATGTTAATTAGTCCTTAACATGTTCATGCAAAATTCTTAGAGAGTCTTTGATTGTGAACCTTTTCTTGAACTTTTAGGTTTCTTTATGATTGTGTCTATTGTGAATTTGAGTTTTGGTGATTGAATTGCTGGCTGAAATGTTGATCCTAAGTGAATATTGAACTCCTAAAACTGTGGTAAACAATCCTAGTGAGTTCAACATACATAGGAAGGTTGAAAGTAAGCCCAAGGCAATCAATATACCATGCTTAAAGAAACAAATCGCTGGTGCTGGCAGCTTGGACATACAAACTTGTAAAAATTACTGAGAATTGGTTACTTCGAATTTTGAGCTGAAATCTTTACTGAATTTTCTAGACATCTGGAAAAAAGTTATAAAAAAAGAAACAAGTGATTTTGATAAAAGGAAAAAATACGAAAAATCGAACAATTTGGCAGGAAAATCAGTATCCAGAAAAAAAAAGGGTGAAAGGGAAGGGTGCTTGTTGTTTTGGCTCAAAATTTATTCTATAATTGGAAATTTCAATTCAAAATTAGTGTGAAGACAAGTGCCAAAGCTAGAGTTTTGTTGAGTCTTTTTTTTTCAGTTTTTTTTACTCTACTCTAGAGCCATTCTAAGTTTCTCTTTGAGTCCTAGCTTGCTTCTATGTCCTTTTCATTGCTTTAATTGTTGAATAATCCTTGAAAAATTGTCTTGTTAAAACTCCATTGGTTTAGCTTTCATTTCATTTTTTTTTGGTCTTTGGTTATTGCTTGTCTCTTTGTTTCCTTGTTTGTGGGTTGCCATATAGGGAATTGGAAGGAGGATTGGTGCCATCCCATGAAGAATTTGAGTCCAGAAGCAAGGGGTCAACCACCTTAAGAGCTATTGGACTAAGAAGCACTCCAAATTGAGTGAATCACCAAAGAGAAAACAACCACCAAAATTAAGGACCGTTTTGTAATTTTGTAATTTGCAATTTACTTACCTTCATTGCTTTCAAGTTTTTGTAACAAAAAGGCCTTTCATTGGAAGTGTGTTGGGAGCCTCCAATAGGTTACCAAACTTCCATTTGTGTGTAATAATTTTAGGCAATTTTTGCTTAGGATAGTGAGTATTTTGTTGGGAACCTTGAATGTGGTCATCCAAACACTCTTAGGATTCACCTAGTTTACATTTCTTGCTTACTTTCATAGCTTATTTCTTTTACCTTCCATCGTCAAATCTCCTAGATAGCTTGCATTTTACCAATTAGTTTTTACCTTATCTTTCACACCTCTTTTAGTGTTTATTTTGGCTAGTTTCAACCATAGTCTCTTTTACCTTTTGTTTTCAAACCTCCAACAAGAAAGAACCACAACTTAGGAACCAACATGAGTCATCATTCATCTGGTGTTAATGGCAAGGGTACTAGTCATAAAGACCCTTTATCTAGAATCTTAGATGAGTTGAGTTCCCTCAAGTTATGGAAAGAAAAACAAGAGAGAAAAGAAAAAGGAAAAAAAAGAGTGGAAGAAATAAGTCAAGATGAAAGAAAGAAAATAAGAGAGGAAGAAAGAAGAAAAATAATGAAAGAAATGAAAAGAGAAAAATATGCCTCCTATAGTAGTCATAACTCTTGCAAAAGCCTAAGTGAAGAACTTCGTGACTATTACGAAGGAAGGCATAGGTCACATCTTAGACTTCACTCCCATAGGAGAAAAAAGGAAAGAAAGCCTCAAGAGGATAACATTAACCTCCCATACTTCCATAGGAAGGACAATGTAGAGGCTAACTTAGATTGGGAAATAAGGGTAGAACAACAACTTAAAAAGAAGTCTACGTCAAAATCTTATGGCTCTCACTCTTATCCAAAGAAAGACCAAGGTCAAGGCATCTTAGGGGTGACACCTTCTAAGCCCAAAGATTATAAGGGGAAGACAATAGAAAAGCAAGCCCCTAAGGCTAGTAAGCAAGAGAAAACTAGCTCTATAAAGTGCTTTAAATGTCTTGGAAGAGGACACATTACTTCTCAATGCCCCACCACAAAAACCATGATTATGAGGGGCCAAGACATTTATAGTAGCCAAGATGAGGCTACTACTTCACCTTCCTCTAGTGAAAGTGAAAAAGCAAAAGGGGAAGAATCTAGTGAAGAAATCTACCCCCAAGAAGAAGGACAACCATTAGTGGTTAAAGAGAAGTGTAAGGAGGTAAGTATCTCCTCCAAGAGTTTAGCTAAAAAGGAAACTCATTTTACAATAAAGACAAACATTAAAGAAACTTTCCCTCTTAGACAACCTCCACATTTTCTCTTTTGTAAAAAGGCACTTGCTAGCATTGCCACACCTCTTGGGCTTGAGTTTATTCCTCAAGTAAAGAAGTTGTTGGATGAGGGTTTGGTTTGCAAAAGCTTAAATCCTTGTGCTTTGTTGGTGCCCAAAATAGGTATTATTAGGCACCAAGTCCCTAAAATAGGCGGTATGATGAATGTTTTGAGTGGTGCAACACTCTTTTGTAAAATCACTCATGCACCCAACATCTTCATGATTTGTGTACATAGGGACCCATTAGGTAGGTTTGTTCTTATTTTTAGTTTCAATAAAAACTTAGGTACTCATATGGGACACCTTAGGTTTGTCATACTTTTTGGTAGGAATAATCAATATGAAAATACAGAAAAAGGTAAGTTTTATTGCGTTACTTTTCTTAATTTTTCAAATAGTGATCAAGGGGTTCCCATGAACCCTAAGAGAATAAAGGTCATTCCTGAGTGGCCCACTCCACCAAGTATAAGAAAAATTTGGGGCTTCCATGACTTAACAAACTTTTACAAAAGGTTTGTCCCATATTTTTCTATACTTGTAGCACCACTCATTGAGTTGGTGAGAAACCATGTTCCTTCATGGGAAGATGCCCAAGAAATGGGTTTTCAGACCTTACCTTACTTCAACATACCAAACACCACTAATACATATGTTTTTGTTCTTTTTACAGGTGTTGAGGGAAGGAGCCCAGAGTATGAAGAACCTCGGGATTTGAGGTCAAATCCTTTCCAAGGTGGAGGGAATGATGCAATCCTATCCCGCAAGGGCATTGGGTAGAAGACTCCAAGTAGATTGGGCTAGAGATCCAAGGGAAGGCCCTAGGGTTCTCATGAGCCTTAGGGTAGATTTCGAGCCCATGGGCCAAGTATAAGCCCGCTTATCTTTGTAAATATTAGAATAGGTTTTTCCTTCGTTTGGGCCTTGTATTTTGGCCATCTAGTAGTATAGGGTTTTAGCCTTGTATTTCGGGGCATTTTGAGTAGTCTTTGTAGTAAGGACTTTTTTTTTGTATTTTCATGTTTTTTGTCATGGGGGTGAGCTTAGCTATTATAGGGGGTGTGTAGCTAAGTTCTAGCTTCTCATCTCAAGGAGGTGAGCTTAGCTATTAGAGAGGTATGTGTAGCTAAGCTCTAGCTTCTTTAGGAATCTTCTTAAGGAAGCTTCTCAAGGAGGTGAGCTTAGTTATGAGAGGGGTGTGTGTAGCTAAGCTCTAGCTTCTCAAGGAAGTTTTCTCAAAGAAGCTTCTCAAGGAAGTTTTCTCAAGAAAACTTCTCAAGGAAGCTACCTAGTCTATAAATAAAAGCATGTGTAACACTTGTGGTAACTTTGATGAATGAGAGTCTTGTGAGACACAACTCAAAGTTCAAACTTCTCTCCCTTTTTCTTCCTTCAATTTCGTGCTCCCCCCTCTCTCTTTCTCTCCCTCTTTCTTTTCCTCCATTGAAGCATCCTTCCAAGCTTCTTATCCAAGGCTCATCTTGGTGGTGAAGCTCCTTCTTCCATGGCTTATTCCCTAGTGGATGGTGCCTCCTCTCACCTCTTCTCCTTTGTCTTCCGCTGCATCTCCATTGTGGAAAATCACCATTAAAGGACCTCATTGAAGCTCAAAGATCCAGCCTCCATAGAAGCCCCACAAGCAAGCTTCCATCACAAGCGTTGATCCGGTCCAGAACAGATTGAGGTAAAGGAAAAATCCCTATCCAGAAATTCACAATCCCTTGAATAACTGCTCTGATCAACTCTAGCTTACCTGCATAAGATAAAGACTTCCTGCTCCATCCCTGAATCAGGCCAGTAATCTTGGAAAGCAAGGGAGCATAGTGGCATACATTTAATCTAGATGATAAAAGGGGAACACCCAAGTATCTAAAAGGGAAGCCACCCAAGCTAAATCCAGTAAGCTGCTGAATATGAGAAAGCTCATGTGTCCTAATACCAGATGAGTATATGGAAGATTTATCAGAGCTGATGGAAAGCCCTAAAACCCTACAGAAGTGCTGAAGCTTGGCAAACATAGTTGACATAGAAGGGATATCTCCTCTAGATAGAAGCATAATATCATCTGCAAAAGCCAAATGAGATAACTGAATACCTGCACAGTTGGGATGAAATTTAAAATTGGCATCATCCTTGAGGCTGCTCATATCTCTGGAAAAGTACTCCAAACAAAGCACAAATAGATAAGGGGAGAGAGGATCCCCTTGTCTAAGACCCCGTTGCCCTTTGAAGTGGCCATAAATGGATCCATTGACTGCCACACTAAAGGAAGTGGAAGAAGAAGAGTATGAGGAGGAAGATATGCAGGGTGATATGCTGATGGTGAGAAGGCTGTTCGGAAATCAGATGCAGCCACTGGATGACAACCTTAGAGAAAATATTCTCCACACCAGGTGTGTTATTAATGGTAACCTGTGCTCTTTAATTATTGATGGAGGAAGCTGTACCAATGTTGCAAGTTCCAGGTTAGTGACCAAACTGAATTTGGAAACTAAACCCCATCCTAGGCCATACAAACTTTAGTGGCTTAGTGAAGATGAAGAGGTGAAAGTGACTCAACAGGTTGAGGTGTGTCTCACCATTGGGAGATATAATGATAGGGTGCTATGTGATGTGGTCCCAATGGAAGTGACCCATGTGCTATTAGGAAGACCATGGTAGTATGATACCAAGGCAGTACATGATGGCTTCACCAACAAAATCTCTTTCAAGCAAGATGACAAGAAAATTGTTCTCAAACCGTTATCTCCTAGAGAGGTTTGTGATGATCAGATAAAAATGAGAGAAAAGAAAAAGAGTGAGACACTCGAGAGAAAAAAGAGTGAAACACTTGAGAAGGAAAAGAGAGGAAAGAAAAAAAGTGAAACACTTGAGAGGGAAAAGAGAGAAAACAAATAGAATGAAACACTTGAGAGGGAAAAGAGAGAAAACAAAAAGAGTGAAACACTTAAGGGCAAACAGCTTTGTTTAGCAACCAAAAGGGAGGTAAGGAGGGTGTTTTGCGCGAGACAACCCCTCTATTTATTGTTTTCTCAACGTCAGATGTTGTATGCTAACCCAATTGATGAATTTAAATTGCCTTCTGGTATTGAGTCTCTTCTGCAAGATTTTGATGATGTGTTTCCAGCAAGTGTACCGGATGGTTTGCCACCATTGAGGGGAATTGAGCATCACATTGATCTCACTCCAGGAGCGTCCTTGCCCAATCGACCAGCTTATAGGAGCAACCCACAAGAAACTAAGGAGATCGAAAGGCAAGTGTTCAAAATCCTAAGCAAAGGTTGGGTGAGAGATAGTATGAGTCTGTGCGTTGTACCTGTCATTCTAGTACCCAAGAAGGACGGCTCATGGAGGATGTGTTTTGATTGTAGAGCCATAAACAACATCACCATCAAGTATAGGCATCCAATCCCCAGGTTAGATGATCTTCTTGATGAACTGTATGGTGCATGTGTGTTTTCTAAAATTGATTTGAAAAGTGGCTATAATCAGATTAGGATCAGAGAGGGAGATGAATGGAAAACTGCCTTTAAAACAAAATACGGTTTGTATGAGTGGATGGTTATGCCATTTGGTTTGACTAATGCACCTAGTACTTTCATGAGATTGATGAAACATGTTTTAAGGGAGTTTATTGGAAAATTTGTGGTGGTGTACTTTGATGATATTCTTATCTATAGCACTAGTCTTGATTTGCATGTTGTACATTTACAATCATTTTTAAGTGTGCTGAGGAAAGAAAAATTGTATGCCAACCTAGAAAAGTGCTCCTTTTGTACTGATCATGTGGTGTTTTTCGGTTTTGTTGTTAGTGCTGAGGTGGGTGGATGTGGAAAAGGTTAAGGCCATCCAAGAATGGCCAACACCTAAGACCGTTAGTGAAGTGAGGGGATTTCATGGTTTAGCAAGTTTCTATAGGAGATTTGTTAAGGATTTTAGTACATTGGCTGCTCCCCTAACTGAAGTTGTTAAGAAGAATGTGGGTTTCAAATGGGGTAAGAAACAAGAAGAGGCCTTTGCTGCCCTCAAGCATAGGTTAACTAATGCACCCATTCTTGCTATGCCTAATTTTGCAAAATCATTTGAAATTGAGTGTGATGCGTCAATTGTGGGTTTGGGGCTGTTTTGTTGCAAGAGGGTCATCCAATTGCTTATTTTAGTGAAAAGTTAGGAGCCGCTGCCCTTAATTATTCAACTTATGATAAGGAATTGTATGCTTTGGTTAGAGCTTTACAAACTTGGCAACATTACTTGTTACCCAAAGAGTTTGTCATCCATAGTGATCACGAGTCCTTAAAGTACTTAAAAGGACAAGGAAAGCTTAATAAGAGGCATGCTAAGTGGGTAGAGTTTTTAGAGCAATTTCCATATGTCATCAAACATAAAAAGGGGAAAGGGAATGTAGTGGCTGATGCACTGTCTAGGAGACATGCTTTACTTGCTATGCTTGAAACTAAACTGTTTGGTCTCGAGTCTTTGAAAGACATATATGAGCATGATGTGGACTTTGCTGAAATTTTTGCTGCATGTGAAAAGTTTTCTGAAAATGGTTACTATAGGCATAATGGATTCTTGTTTAAAGCAAATAAGTTGTATGTGCCTAAGTGTTCCAATAGAGAGTTGCTTGTGAGTGAATCACATGAGGGGGGGTTTGATGGGTCACTTTGGGGTTCAAAAGACCCTAGAAATTCTGCAAGAGCATTTCTTTTGGCCTCATATGAGGCGTGATTTGCATAAGTTTTGTGATCATTGCATTGTGTGTAAAAAGGCTCAACCTGAGGTTAAACCTCATGGATTGTATACTCCTTTGCCTGTTCCTGAATATCCTTGGACTGACATATCTATGGACTTTGTTTTGAGGCTGCCCAAAACCAAGAATGGAAAGGCTTCTATGTTTGTTGTTGTTGACAGGTTTTCTAAGATGGCACACTTCATACCTTGCATGAAAGTGGATGACGCTTGTCATGTGGCTGATTTGTTTTTCAAAGAAATAGTGCGGCTTCATGGATTACCGAGGAACATTGTCAGTGATAGGGATGCAAAATTCCTTCGTCACTTTTGGAGGACCTTGTGGGGCAAGATTGGTACTAAATTGTTGTTTTCTACTACTTGTCACCCACAAACTGATGGTCAAACTAAGGTAGTCAATAGGACTTTAGGCACACTGCTTAGGACTGTTTTAAAGAAAACTCTTAGATCTTGGGAAGCATGTTTTCCTCATGTTGAGTTTGCTTATAATCGGGTTGTCCATAGCACAACTAGTTGTTCACCATTTGAGATAGTGTATGGATTTAATCCTTTGACTCCTCTTGATTTGTTGCCTATGCCTAACATTGCTATGTTTAAGCATAAGGACACACAGGCTAAGGCCGAGTATATGAAGAAGCTGCATAAACAAGTGAAGGCTCAAATTGAAAAGAAAAATGCGAGGTATGCAAGGAAAGCCAACAAAAGAAGAGAGAAAGTCGTGCTTGAACCAGGTGATTGGGTTTGGGTACACCTGAGGAAAGAGAGGTTCCCAGAACACAGGAAGTCCAAACTTCAACCTAGAGGAGACAGACCATTCCAAGTGTTGGAGAAGATCAACGACAATTCTTACAAGATTGACTTGCCTAGTGAGTATAATGTAAGTACCACTTTCAATGTGTCTGATTTGCCTCCTTTTGATGCAAATGGATGAGCCTTGGATTTGAGGACAAATCCTTTTCAAGAAGGAGGGAGTGATGAGGACACAACTAAGGGCAAGGACCATGAAGCACTTGAAGGGGCCATGACCAGAGGCAAACTTAAACAGGCCCAACACAGTGATGAGGACACAACTAAGGGCAAGGACCATGAAGCACTTGAAGGGCCCATGACCAGAGGCAGACTTAAATAGGCCCAACACGTCATAGAGACAAGGCTGGTCATTTGTACAGTTGTCATTGATGATGATTGAAGACCCATGTTTCCATAATTTTTATTTTATTTTATTATTTAATTATTGCAATTAAGGGACTTTATTTCGTTTTAGGGTTTGGTGGTTGTGGCTAAAACCTATGCCTTTTCACCTGCACCAATTTAATTCGTTTTAGGGTTTCGTGAACTATATATATTTTTGTCAAAATGAATGAAGGCACTTTTGGCATCCTTTTCAATTACGTGAGGAAGTTTTTCTCAGGGTTCCTATTAAACCAAATTCTGACTTATCAAGGTTGATTCCTTATGGTGTCACCGTGACTTATCTTCCATCTCTGGAAGTGGCGACCCTCTTCGTCAACATTCCTGTATCAAACGTTCCACCCTGTAAGGTTCACTTCAGGTATGAATTACAACCAATCTTTCAATTGATGTGGAAGGTTGACACTCTATATAATCAATTTCAAAACCTAAGTCCCCCAATTGATCACTCCCACTGATCAAGTCATTTTCAATAAACTTGGCATTTCTTGATTCCACAATCCTAGTAATATGATGTGGACAATAAAACCTATAACCTTTAGACCTTTCGGCAAATCCAATGAAATACCCACTAATGGTCCTCGGGTCAAGTTTCTTCTCTTGTGGGTTATATATTCTCACCTCAGAGGACAACCCCAAACGCGCATATGTTTCAAACTTGGTTTCCAACCTTTAAACAACTCAAAAGGTGTCTTTGGGACAGCCTTGGTTGGAACACGATTTAATATATACATTGTCGTCTTTAGTGCTTTAGCCCACAAGGATTTAGGAAGATTGGAGTTGCTAAGCATACTTCGCACCATGTCCAATAATGTCTGGTTCCTTCTTTCTGCCACACCATTCTGATTTGGAGAACCAGACATAATGTATTCGGAAACAAACCCATGTTCTTGAAGAAACTTCACAGAGGGACCAGGTGCTTGTCCATTCTCAGTATACCTGCCATAGTATTCTCCACCTCTATCTAATCTCACTATTTTTATTTGCTTTCCACATTGGTTCTCAACTTCAGCCTTAACAACTTTGAAGGCATCCAATGCTTCGTATTTGTTATGAAGCAAATAAATATTCATATATCGTGAATAATCATCTATAAAGGTGATAAAATATTTCTGACCACGTGCATCCATATCTGGACAACAAATATCAGTATGAATTATTTCTAATATGCTTGAACTCCTGTTAGCACCTTTCTTAGACATGTTGGCCTGCTTACCCTTAATGCAGTCCACACAAGTCTTAAAGTCAGCAAAATCTAGAGTATTGGGTACCCCATCTTTCACTAACCTTTTAATTCTCTCAATGGAGATATGTCCTAATCTCCGGTGCCATAACATAGAGGAATTCTCATTAATATTACACCTTTTAATACCAGTTTGAACATGCATTGAACTATAAGTGGCACTATTTTGTAAACCAATAAGATAAAGACCATCAGACAAGATACCATTCCCAACACATTCAAAATTATAAAATAACTCAAATGATGTGTCATTGAAATTAAAGGAATATCCAAAAAAAGGTACAAGTCTTGAAATAGAAATCAAGTTTCAGGAAAAACTTGGTACATAAAAGGTCCTTTCTAATTTTAAAATAAAGCCACTACTTAAAGTCAAAATGCAAGTTCCAATGGCCTTCACATGTGAGCCTAGCTTATTGCCTGATAAAATGCTTTGCTCACTTCCCACTGGTTTCCTTAGGTTTTGCATACCTTGTAAAGAATTTGCAATATGAATAGTATATCCAGGATCAATCCACCAGGTGTTAATATTAACACTAACAATATTAGATTCATAACATACTAATGAGATTGATTTACCTTTCTTCTCAAGGCATTTATGGAATCTGGGGCAATTCTTCTTCATGTGTCCCTTCTTCTTGCAAAAGAAACACTTTGCCACCTTCTTAATATCAGCTTGAGGTGGTATTTTACCATTCCCCTTCTGATTAGCTTGAGACTTAGTTGCTTTGTTCTTCCCATAAGCAGTAGTCAGCAATGCACTTTCACCCATCTCCATTACAAGCCTTTCTTCTTCCTGAACACACATGGTCATTAATTCATTGATAGACCATTTAACTTTATGTGTGTTGTAGGAAATCTTAAACGGCCCATATTCATGCGGAAGGGTGTTCAAAATGAAATGCACTAGGAACGACTCAGACATATCAACCTCTAGTTTCTTAAGTTGAGGTGAAATATCTCGCATTTTCATGATGTACTCACGCACACCTTTCACACTGGTGAGCCAAAGAGAAGAGAACTTCATGATAAAGGTGTTTGCTAAAGTCTTATCAAAAGTGATGAACTGGTCATCAATGTCCTTAAGTAAGTCTCAGACCTTTTCATGTTGGTCAACAGAACCACGTATCCTAGCTGAGATTTTGGTCTTAATGAACATCACGCTGAGCCTGTTGGATCACTCCCACCGCTCATATACCGCAATGTCAGCTGGGCTACTTTCATTAATGATTGCAGGTGGTTCGTCTTTCCTTATAGCATAGTCTATGTCCATCCACCCCAATTGCAGAAGAATTCTCTCCTTCCATATCTTATAGTTATCTCCTTTGAGTTCGGGAACATCACATTGAATATCAGAAAAACTAATAGTTTGAGAAGCTGCAAAATTCAAAGGCTTATGTCAAAATTTGAGGCATACTAATCTTAATTGTATCTTTTACCAATGTAAACATACCATAAAATTGAATCTTGTGACATAAAAATTGCCTGTGGGCTAAATTTTTAATTCAATAAGAAACAATTAAACCTTATGATAGAATAATCAAATTACATGCTTAAATTCATGATTTACGGGTACAACATGAAAATAATTTAATTTCTATCGCAAATATTTACTTTATGATAAAATCAAAAAATTATACATACCTCATGATGCCTGTGGGTAAACCATGAAAAATAATATGTCATTTTATCGCAATTAATTTTACAAATATAATAAAAATTCTTGTGGGATAAAATTCATTATATAAGTATAATTAATTACAATATTATGTCTAATTCCTTATATGATCTTTAACCAACTTAATATATAATTTTAATCAAAATATAGATGCTGCAGCTAGTCCATAATTAATCAAAATTATAAAGATCACTTAGACATAAAACTTAATTATATGAGAATAAATCATATTATCATTTCAAGATTAAGATATAATATAATTATGAATAAGATTCTCATATAATTTCATAATTGAAACATAATATTTGATTTCATACATAGAATAAAATTTTCTAGAATATATTCATGCATAAATTAAATCAAAATTCCATAAATTGTAAAGCAGAATAAGTATATAAGGTATGAAAAAGATTGCATATCAAAAAGGCTTTAGTGATTTAGTGGTTTGCTCATATTACAACATTCTACACGAGTTCAACACCCATCTAGCCTAAAACATGGGATTTTTCGTTTTTTTAACACTATTCATCATCTTCAACCTCCAGCGGGTCAAACCTGGCCCATATGCAGACCCGGTCGGTTCTTAGAGCCAATTGTGGCTCTGATACCAAATGTTAGAAACACAGGTCATTGCTCACATCTACAACTTATTTTAACACACATTGCTTACAATAAGCTTTGAATGCACCTACTTTACAACCTAATAAGTACTAATTAAACCTGATATTTCTGAACCTTATGAACTCTTAATTGCATTATTGCAATGCACACCATACACAAAGACTAATAAGCCAGAACAAGATCAAACTTTTGTCAATACTGAGGATCAAAGCTATATGATGTTGTCAGTCCCCTCATCAAACAGGTATAAGCCTAAGTTAAATAAAATTAAGTCCAAGGAATTAGTATTTTAACAAGTTCTCCAAGAGTCATATATGTTTGCACAGATTGTTGGTTGAATCTCATAAAAAGGGAAACTAGACTTTTAGTCTCCAATAAAGATTAAATATTTCATAGACATAATGGATGCCTCATTGCATTTACACAGTTCCATCATACTTCCAACCCTAATCGAGTTTCTTTGAAATGCAGCAAGTTATATGGTTGCGCAAAGAACAGGGGTGCAGATACAACCAAAATCAAAGAGGGGCACCACAAAGCCCTCTTACCTCAGAGACTATGTATAAGAAAGAAAGGGAGAAAGGAAGATGACCTGGAAGCTTACCCACGACAGTGATGGAGAATGGTCGACGACAACGATGACACTGCTGGTGTGCTTCACGACGACACTGCTGGTGTGATTCACGATGACAACCAACTTAGAGAGTCAAAGCTTAAGGGCGCAATAGTACTCAGGTAGTGCAGGCTAGCTAGACTGCGAGAATACACGAGGGAAAGATTAATTTTACTAGCATACAAAGACGGTCGTTATAAAACCCGTCATTGGGTAATCCAGTTCAACGACGATGCCTATTAAACTTGTCGTTGTAATTGGAAGACGACATCATTTTCGGTAAAAACGTCGTTGAGATAAATCGCATAGTTTCTAAAATGTCACCGCCTGTTAAACAACGACATTTTTCGGACCACCATCCTTGAAAGCGGGTCCTAGAATCAAGAGTTTGTAGTAGTGAATATTTTATATTACATTCTATAACTATTTTCTTTTACATTTTACGTATCATTCAATTTTTTCATATTAGTAATTTCTAAATTCTAATATATTTTTTGCTCTATAAATATTTCACATCAACAAAGTTCATGATCTAAAATTATTTTTCCAACTAATCTATTAAAAAATACGTTGGTTAAAAAATGTTGAAATTTATTTATTTTTCATATTAGTCTGTGAAAAATATATTTCACATCAACTTTAACTATTGCGAATATAATTTTTATTTACTTTCTCCAATATTACATATCACAAAATGCAAATTTTTTTACATTAAATTAGTTTAAACAAATTTTATATTGATTAAATTTATTTAATTAATATTTTTAATTTTAACCTAATTTGCACATTTTAATATACTACAACAGGAAACTCCACTCCATGTAGCGATATGGGAAAATATGATTACAAAATTCATTGATATTTTACAAGAAGGGAACTTATACACCATACATAATTTAAGAATTGTGTCATCAAATGATGCATATAAACCTGTCAAAGGAACATTTAAAGGATTATTTTTGCTTACTACTATTGTCAAGAAAATTAGTAGCATATCCATTAGAATTTCTCTACACTATTTTGAGTTTGGTTCAATGGAAACTCTAGCTCAAAGGATGGATGATAGAGCAGTCTTAGCAAGTACAACATTAATTTTTTTGCAAATTCATAACTAATTTATGTCACTCTAACATATCTCATATTTTGTTTAAATAATAATTTTGTACAATTCATTAATATATATATTTCTTTGCAAAATAAAATGTAATATAGACCATTATATTTTCAAATCTCCGTTTTTATCGGTTATTTCCAGAAATGGAGTTGCTAAAGTTACTTTGAAGACATAGCCTCAGAATTTGAAAAAGCAATCAACATCCAAGAAGAAGGCTCAAAGATAGTTGCAATCACTTCTATCATGGTTAAGAAATTCATAGGTTTGATTACTTTCATACATTTAAAATCTTTAACAAAATTTATAATCTACACTATATATATCTCAATGCTCTATATCTTTACTTTTCTTTATATATATATATATATATATATATATATATAT